>NC_081416.1:70937804-71145304 GCF_949786415.1 Peromyscus eremicus | reverse complement strand
CTGGAGAGACAGGAGTCCGAGTTAGAGTGAGATCAGGAATCCAGTCTGCAATCTAAGCTGTCTTTGGCCCCAGACGCCCCGGGCTGGACAGACCCAGAGAGGGTCCGGTACTAGGAATGCTCCGGGCGTTCCCCGGTGCTGCGTGCTCGGCTCCAGCTTTTTAAAAAATTCCGGGGCCGCTCGGCGGCGCTGCGATTGGCCGCGGTCGAGTAACCTCTATGCAAATGAGGCCGCGCAGCCTCCGCGTCGCCCGAGACCCGTGGAGTTGGCAGGCAAGGAAGGGACATTGGCACCGGGGCTGGGCGGGCTCACCCAGAGCCGGGCCGGCAGGGACCCGCGCGCAGCGGTCGGGTGCCTGCGCGTCCTGGCGCAGAAGGGACGCCTCACCAGCCTCGTCGCCCCCTCCCCTTGTCTTCCCTCCCGCCCCTCCCCCTCGCCTGCTTGCCCGCACCACCTTCCACCCAGACCCGCTCTAAAGGGAGTTCTTGGTTTCCTTCGATTTCTTATGAACCCAGGATGGGCAGCAAGGAAGATGTGGGGAAGGGATGTCCGGCGGCCGGCGGTGTCTCCAGCTTCACAATCCAGTCCATCCTGGGCGGGGGCCCTTCCGAGGCACCGCGGGAGTCAGCCGGGTGGCCAGCCAGGAAACGCAGCCTGTCTGTGTCCTCGGAGGAGGAGGAACTGGACGAAGGCTGGAAAGCGCCGGCTTGCTTCTGCCCAGATCCGCACGGCCCCAAGGAGCCAAGCCCTAAGCACCATCCCCCCATCCCTTTCCCTTGCTTGGGTAAGGATCGCACGTCGGGAGTCTGGCCCGGAGTGTGCCTGAGCTTACGCGGTGTGCGCGTGTGGGAGACTCAGGAGCAGGGCATCCTCTGGCCACAGCGGGGCCGCTGGGGGTCCAGGCCAAGGGGAGGAGGACTACGCACCAGTGGTGCCTTCTCGCAAGGGCCGGCGCTGGGGAGATGTAGAAAAATATTGGGGGGCATTTAGGGGAAAACTGTGTTGGAAGGAGGGTGAACTGGAGTGGGCCAGGAACTCTTGCGGGTGGTACACTCGGTGCTGGCCAGAATCCTTTCGCACACGGGGTGTTTTCTTTTCTGCTTTGAGTTTTTCAGATCTGGTCTAGGTGTTCTGTCTGTCCTTCAGTCTCTTTGGGTCTTTCCCTCCTTTCGGTCTTTTCTCGAAGTGATTAGTACTCTAAAATGATTGACAGTGGTGCTTTTCAGAGAGGCTTCCTCTTGACAACAGCTGACAGAGGAGAGCCCAGGAGTTAGTCTTAAGCCTGACTTCCAAAGAAACGGCCTGTAAAATGATGCCAACTTATAAAGCTCAGTTCTTATAAGGCAAAAAATCACCTTTTAAAAATGGCGTTATGTCTCCACTCCAGACCTGTTACCACTTATACTTTTTTTTTTTTATAAGAGTGGGAGCGGAGACCCTCAGACTCGGATTATATGGGACCCTCTCCTGTTGCTTTGAAAGGCCGATGTTCTGGACTTTGGATGCTAACAGGACGTGGCAGAAAAGAAAGGGGCTGGTAATAGGGGGCCAAGGACGCAGGCGTCGGCCAACCTCCTTGTCCCGGAAAGAGCTGAGTCTTCTAGACACATCAACTCCATGGTCATTTTGTTTGTGCTTGCTCTCCAGGTACCCCCAAGGGCAGCGGAAGTGCAGGGCCTGCGGGTTCGGAGCGCGCACCTTTCCTTTCTCCTTCTCACTCGGACTTTAAGGAAGAGAAAGAGAGGCTCTTGCCGGCGAGCTCGCCCTCTCCGGGCCCGGAACGGCCGCGGGACGGCGGTGCGGAGCGACAGGCCGGAGCGGCCAAGAAGAAGACGCGCACCGTCTTCTCCCGCAGCCAGGTGTACCAGCTCGAGTCCACCTTCGACATGAAACGCTACCTGAGCAGCTCGGAGCGCGCCTGCCTCGCCTCCAGCCTGCAGCTCACCGAGACCCAGGTTAAGACTTGGTTCCAGAACCGCCGCAACAAGTGGAAGCGGCAGCTCTCGGCCGAGCTGGAGGCGGCCAACATGGCACACGCGTCGGCGCAGACTCTCGTGGGCATGCCGCTGGTGTTTCGGGACAGCTCACTGCTGCGGGTGCCGGTGCCGCGCTCGCTCGCCTTCCCGGCGCCGCTCTACTACCCCAGCAGCAACCTCTCGGCCTTACCGCTCTACAACCTGTACAACAAGCTTGACTACTGAGCCGCTCGCCGGCTCCCGGGGCGTCCCAGGCCGCCTGCAGCCGCCTGCATACCGGGGGCGCGGGCGGCATCCTTCCCAGGGTTCCGGAGCAGAGCGTCGCGTGTTCAGAAATATTAAGAAATACACCATGTGTATTCGTTATGTCTTATTTATGGCCTCTTCTCTACTTTTTTTGTTTGTTTGTTTCGGGTATTTATCCGCATTCCTCAAGCCAGAACACCTGCTTTCTACACAAAAACCAAACCAATATGCGTTTGAAAACTCTTTCGAAAGGGGAGATTCTCGGTTGGTGGTGGGAAAGGGAGTTTTGGCTAGGTAGGTTTTGGCTGGTAGCAAGAAAAAAAAATCAGAAGAACACCAACAAAACCGGATACTCTTTCTCCCATATATACACCTGTATATATATATGTGTGTGTGTATGTGTTTTGTGTGTGTGTATAAGAACACACGCTCAGCCAAGCCGAGCCCACTGGGGCCTTGGTCATTGAACTAATCACCTCTCTTCATTCCCTTCATCTTGAGGGGTGAAATGAGGAGAACACAGATCTGTAAATATTTTTAAAGAGAAAAAAAATAAAACGTTTTAAACACGGTTGTTAACTTTGGAAGGATTAATTGCCCCGCGACACAGTGCACAGAGTAGTTTCTGGATTTTTAGTGCCAGAGCATGAAGATTCTCTACACCCTCCCAACTTTCCCCTCCCCGTACCCGCGCTCCCCCCCCCCCTTCGCCACCAAGGTCCCGCTGTCTTTACGGGAGGGTGGTGGGGTTGGGCTCAGAGGTTAAAGGTCGGGATATTGGGGCTGCCCAGGCAGCACGTGACTAGAGTTGCTTTCTGGAACAGCACAGTTCCCACGACCCAGGTGTGCGGGTTGGGGTGCACTCCAGGATGGAATTGAGATCCCGAGCCCTCACCGAGAAAGACAAAGGCGGAGAGGCAGGCCTGGCTGCTGACGGGGTTGCCTCTGGGAATAAGTCGGGCAAGAAGGTGAACATCTCCCTGGCGCTGGGATCGTTTTGAACTAGACAGAAGCTGGGCCGGCCATGAATGGTCGAAGCCGAGCCGGCGCGCTTGGCGTCCTCCTTTGCAGAGTAAGACGTAGTATGTGAGAAAGCGTCCGCTTGGGGTCCAAAGCCCCACACGACCCGTTTGCAGCCACGAACAGTTCTTCGGCTGGTGACAAAGTTGCGTGTTCTGCGCGGAGCAGGGGGTGGGGGAACAGGGATCCTAAAGGCCACATTTCGGTGGAGGGATTCGTGGAGCAGGTGGTACAGGAGCTTCCCTACACTTTCTGTAGTTGTTAAATTTGCTGTGTGAGCAGCCGAAAGGTCGGATCAGCGGCCAGCACGCCGCGGCTGTTTCTGACTTGAACCCTGAGGTGCAGTGGAGGCGTCCACCAACTGCGGTGCCTTGACAACCTGCCTCCACGCAGGAGCTGAGGAGGCGCTGCACCCAGAGAACAGCAGCACCAGAATTATGCAAATCGCGGCCCGTTCTTTCTCTCCGTTTTGATAGCAGCCACCTGTTCCTTGTTAAACGTCAGGAATGGATGCAAGACCTTGGAGGAGGCCTCAGGTGGAGTTTCTAGGTCCGCCTGCCTGTCTCCTCTTGGTGGTTGACCTGGTGCAAGGAGCTAGGAATCGGCAGCGACAAGGCCCTATTTCTTTCTTCAGAAGAAAACGTTTGCCTGACTGACCTGTCTCTGCGCCAAGAGGAATCGAAATGACTTGCATTTTGTAGAAATACACAGAATGCAAATGTTTACATGATCCATACCACTCCGTGTAAAGTGCCTGGTCGAAGAGATTTGCTCTGATATTGCCCATTTTCTTCTTATCACATTACATTTCGTAAAACCCGCAACTACTCCAAGGTGACGTCAGATGGATGCTACTCAAGAATGCACCTGCCAATACTAGGTTGGTTCACTTGCATTTATTTCATTTTCGCTGTGTTCGTGTCCACAAATACTTGTTGAGGCCCTAACACATGCTGAGAATCTACACTAAATTTGGGGTGGTCAGAGAGAGAACATCAGTTCTCTTCTTATTTATTGAATGTGTGTATTTTATCTCACTAAAGTTGTCACGCTAATCTCTTTGCATTCTTTCCCTGACAGCATTCTTTGAACATTCTGCACAGAAACAACCAAATTACTTCAGAGGAACATCTTGTAAAAAGAATATTCCATTCAGGTTATTTTGGTCTGCATTTTGGTAGATTACAATTTGCTAATGGACTTAACAGTATGGGTCACCATATTCTCTTTAGGCTGGTGTTCTCTGTAGGTAGTGACTTCCTCTAGTTACTGTCAG
Source organism: Peromyscus eremicus (assembly GCF_949786415.1). NCBI lineage: Eukaryota > Metazoa > Chordata > Mammalia > Rodentia > Cricetidae > Peromyscus > Peromyscus eremicus. The sequence continues at coordinate 71,140,786 of NC_081416.1, read as the reverse complement.
CACATAATGCGTTGAGTTTGCCCTTCATATTTTTGGGAATGACCATTTTCCCAGCTTCATATGTACTTAGTTGACTTTCTTCACTCACCCAGACATTAGTTGTGACAAGTGACCCAACACTGCAACTAGTTTCTAGGAGTTTTTCCAACAGGTGACTGAATATCACACACACACACACACACACACACACACACACACGCTTAGCATTTGGGTTGTGAATGTTCAAGACTCTACTGTTGCCAGATTTCCTATCTCAAGTCTATCAATTCATTTGAATAATCATCAAAATAGTTCTTCTCCTTTCAGGCTCTAAACTTGATTTAAAAGATTGACGTTTCTTAAAACTCAAATAGAGTTGGTCTGCAACTGCATGGCCAGAGGGACCTGAATCATACACACACTAGATAATGAAATACGCTCAGATTTTATTAGCAGATAATTTATGCTCAGAATCTGGAAACACTAATAGAATTAAATAAACAACTGGGAAAGAGACTCAAATAAGTCAAGAGGGAAAATTATTTTGCTAAAGTTAGAATGCAAAACAACTCACTGCATTTAAAAAAAAATTGAACTTGGCCATTGATTTGTTGAAAGAGAGGAGGGAGAGAGGACCAAACATTAGAACTATCTGAAGAGGGAAGAAGTCCTGAATATTTTAGCTGTAATAATCATCTTCAGGGCAATAGGAGAAAGGCTCTCTGTGTGTGTGTGTGTGTGTGTGTGTGTGTGTGTGTGTGTGTGTTTATTGTCAGGAATCTTAAGTACATTTACTTCAGAGTATGTGCATACCTAAAGATCAATTTGTCATTATTAATGTGCCTTGAAATTTAAATAGCTTAATCCTAGCAACAACTTTCTACTTCACGCAAAATTACAAAATAAAAAAGACTGCTTCAGAAATGAGAGGGCAGTGAAAAAGAAATTGTAGCAAGGACTAGCTAGAAACTCTCAGTAACATTTGGCATGTCAGTATACCAGCCACTGTATTCTCTTTGCCAAGCATTGCTTTTCTCTCACAGAACCAAAACAGTTTCTTGTCGTTGGAGTGACCCCCTTGGCTCTTATTTTTGGAGGATTTTAGAAACAGAAAATGCAGCAAACTGAGCAAAATGCAGCTCCAATGGTATGGTGGGGTAGAAGGGGACTCTTAGGACCTACAATGAACATCCCTAAAAGCGTCTGCTTGAGATTTAAAACATTGGAAGTCTCCCTGTCCTACTCTGTTTACCTTTTGGGATGTGGTACTCTTGTAAAACAAGGAGTAGTTTGGTTGAATTTGTATCCCCAGAGCCTCTTGCCAGGCCTGGCATTCAGGTGCTTGATAAATGTTGAGAGATAAAAAAACAAACAAACAAACAAACAAAAAACTATAGAAACATGGGCTAGTTCCTATGAGATCACTAGAACTCAAAGGAAACGAGACTGTACTTCACAGAGGGAAACCCCAGCAAAATGAAGGCAAATAGTGCATTTGACTAGAACCTATTTTCTTCAGTATGTCTAATTTGCGTTAATTCCAGGGGTATGTGCACACCCAGAAATAAAATATTAATTTATCTCTATAGCAGTACCAACCAAAACGGGATTCTGTGTCTGCGAGACAGAGGAGAAGTGTGTCACAACCAGAGCTAGATAAAACATCTTTCCTGCCTCCTACTCTGTGGATGTAGATGGTCAGGCAGACAGCCCCAGGAAGACTACATCTCCCAGCATGCAGCGTATAAATGTGGGCGGGCCTGAGTGGCTCCTTACCCTGAGCATACTTGGGAGTTGTAGTTTCCCTGCGCAGCTTCTCGACGTAACCTCTGCGTGGTGGTACTGAGACCCCGTGAACGGAAAAAAACCGCGGTTTCCCTTTGAGCCGGAACAGGATGACTACGGCAATGACTCGAGCAGCAGATCGAACCAATTAGCGGCCGAGATCGAACCGTTGGCGTTCGAAATCAACCAATGATAGGCTTGCTCCGGGGCTTCCTCTCCGCCTCCTCCGCTAGCCTGGGAGTGCTCGGAGAGAAGCGGGTTGTTGGTGGCCGGTTCGGAAACGTTGCTTGGGCGAACACGAGGTAGAGGTCCAGGCTAGGGCGGGTGGAGCGGGGTTCGCGGCCTGCAGCCAGTGGGTCGGTGCACAGGGGTATCCGGTTGGCGTTCATTATGTATAACTTGGGGATCCGCGGGCAGGGAAGGAGCCGGGCCGGGTAGAGCTCGGCGGGAGCTGGATGGCGGCTAGTCTAGAGTAAGGCCGATCCGGGCTCTGCGCAGGCGCAGACCCAGGCCGGCCTCTTGCTCCGGTGGTAAGGGACTCAGACTTAGCATTTGTTCCGCAGATGACGGGTTCGAACGAGTTCAAGCTGAACCAGCCACCCGAGGATGGCATCTCCTCGGTCAAGTTCAGCCCCAACACCTCCCAATTCCTCCTGGTCTCCTCCTGGGATACATCTGTGCGCCTCTACGATGTGCCCGCCAACTCCATGCGACTCAAGTACCAGCACACTGGTGCTGTCCTGGACTGCGCCTTCTACGTAGGTGGACTCAGTTTCTGCACCTGCCCCCTTACTGAGTTAGTGTAGGCAGGAATGCAGCCACAGCCAGTAGCATCCCATACACGGTTTGGAGAATTCGGACAGTTCCGTGGCTTATTTGTTTTTATTTCTCCTTCCATCGCAGTTTCAGTCTCCCCTTTCAAGTTCAGACTTGGGTAAACTTTCTGGACGTAAGATAATTGTATTTGAAAATCTCAGCAATACTAATTTAGCTACCTTATTAGGAATGGTTGGAAGGAGTGACTATCTAGTTGGCTGATGGTGGCAATCGAGATAAAGCTGCTCTTTATTCGTTTTGGCGATCACTTACTTGCATTTTTTGTTTACTTCTTAGTGTCTGTCACACTAGACATAACCCAAACACTCAGCTGTAGAAATTTAGTAATTTTGAAATGCTTGCTAAAGCTTTATGACTTTGAAATGGTTCAAAGCTTAAGGGGCTGCCAGGGCCTGGTGGCCAAGCTTTTAATCCCAGAGGCAGAGGCAGGCCTGTCCTACGTAATGAGTTCCTGTCTCAAACAAAACAAAACAAAACAAAACTTTACTTTGTAGGATCCAACGCATGCCTGGAGTGGAGGATTAGATCACCAACTGAAAATGCATGATTTGAACACTGATCAAGGTAATACGGCCACGTTTTACCAGTGTTTCTTTGCTGGTGTATTAGTGTAGAAATGCTTACCTAGGACGAGTAGCTGGTTTCCATGCTTAGGTGAAGGTGAAAAGTGGCTTTGATAACAGGCTTTTATAATTGGAATGAAGTTCCCACAAATGGAGTGTGTGTTTGGCAGTAGGGCCCATTCTGAGCATGGTCTTAAGTGCCTACCACAAGTGTCACGGAAGCGTTTGAGCACTACCTTCAGAAATCCTTAAAAGGGGATTGGATCCATGGCCTCTGATTTGTCAGGATTTCCTAGGACTGTGTGATATTTTAGGGTAGTCTCTTCATAAACTAAAGAAAAGTGTGTTTTAAAAGTGCAGCACAAAGCCAGTCATGTTTAGCTTAGCGAAGCTTTTGTAGTCTTAGCAGGAGAATGTATTTCAGTTGCGTGTGTAAAAACATTTCTTAGAGTTTTCAGGATTTCACTGAGGCAAAAATTGGAATGGAACTCAGATATACAGAGCTCTCTGAGCTTTGTTTGCTTGCCCTGTACTGGATGTAGGTATACTTGAAGGAGATGGCAGGGTGTAGTGATGTAACTACCTAGAGGCTATGTTGAATAATGGGAGGATGGATAGAGAAGTACCGAGCTGAGTTTGGTGGTGTTGCTGTAATCCCAGCACTGGGAAGGGGGAGGCAGGGGGATCAGATACTGAAGGTCAACCTCAGCTACATAGCTGGTTTGAGGCCAGCCTAGGCTACATGAGGCTGTTTCAAGGAGCAAAAGAGCAGTGTTCATTGGAAGAGGCCTTTGTGTGAAAGTGACTTTTTGTGTATATTATGTACATGCTAGGCAAGCAAGCACTCTGCCTGAGCTACATCCCCAGGCCTTTATTCGTCCCTGTGTCTTTCTGTCACCATGGGCTTTGGCACATAGTAGATATTAGATGTTAACTGGGTGAACAAATGAGATATTGTGAATGTTGAAATGGACAGGAAAATTATGTAGTAGAAATTTGACCTTACCCTGAGAACAAAGTGAATTACCTGAAAGACTCCCCTCAGATTCCAAATCCTGTAACCATTTCTTACTAGCACTGGCTTAATATGAAGAGTGTTGTCAGGGTACAGGAAACCTGAGATCTCCACTCATTTCTTCATTCAACAAATATTTCTTGAGCACCTACAATGTACCGAATCTTGTACTAGATACAAAAGCAGAGAGAGTTAAAACAGTTTTCTTATACAATTTAGGATCAACTTGATAAGCATGCACCATCTTAATACATTTGGAGATTCAAGGCAGCTGTGCTCTAGTCTTGCTGTGGAATTAACCTACGCAGTGGGAAGAAGTAAATTAGAGAGGCATGGGTAACTTGTAGCCGTGGAGAGATTGTTCCGCGTGCAGACATCTCTGTGGAGTTGACTGAGACAAATTCATTTTAGTTGGATGTCCCCTTAGTTCATTTGAGGTATCCTAGTTAGTTGAGACAGTAAAGCTATTTTATTTATTTTATTTTTCTTTGCAATAGAAAATCTTGTCGGAACCCATGATGCCCCTATCAGATGTGTGGAATACTGTCCGGAAGTGAATGTGATGGTTACTGGAAGTTGGGATCAGACAGTTAAACTGTGGGATCCCAGAACTCCTTGTAATGCTGGGACCTTCTCTCAGCCGGAAAAGGTAGGGTTTTTATGTTCAGCCGGGGTGCTGTGCTCATTGGGGTCATTTGTTTTGGTGTATGTTTGATGAATATGCTGTTGAATAGGTTAAGAACTGGCAGTCTGTTTTAGAAACCTAACTACATGGAAATGCTTTAATGTGAAGGGAATTAACTTTTAAATTTTGGTCATCTTTTTCTGTCAGTTGTTAAACTTGGGCTGGAGAGAACAGCTTAAATTCTTGCTCCATGTTATTGTTAAGCTTTAGATCTGAGGTCTGAGAGCTACCTTTTCAGAGAAGCCATTAACAGAGACTGATCTTCCTAAACTTGGCTTGACATCTCAAACCAGAAAATGGGATGAAGCATCACTCATTTTCAATTGTGACTTGAGGTCCCATTTGAATTGACAGTTGAGAATGAGAAGGATTATCAGAGATGTGTTCTCTGGCTTATTGCTATGTGTGTATTTCAATGCTGGCAGATGTAATTTGAAGGTTTGTAGTAAATAAATACTTTGAATCTAAATCATATTTCCCACAGACAGTATCATAGTTGGGTGTTTTGTTGTTGTTTTGTTATTTCAATCCAGTTTGGTAATCTCTACCTTTAGATTCTAAAACCATTTGTATCTCTGGTTCCTTTTTTTGTTGTTGAGACTATCATACTTGAGTACACTTTATTTACATCTTTTCTACCCTTCATCTTCCCTCTCCACCTCCCTCCACTAACTCTTAGGTTCATGGCCTCTTCTATAATTATTATTACTTTATACACATGCACACATGGGAACACATGAACACACACACTACTGAATCCATTCAGTGTTGTTTGTTTATACATGTGTTTATGGCTGACCACTTAGATAGCCTGTGGTGTCCTGTCCCTGGAGAAAACTGATTCTCCTCCTGTGAATGGAGCTTTTTAAAACCAACTTTGTGTCTTCTAACTTCTTGATCTGTTTGGTAAACATACTTAAGCTGTATCCTCATCAGACTTTTATCAGGTGGTAGTTAATTTAAAAGATGGATTGTTTTAGCCGTTTAAAGGTATTCTTCACTTGGGTCAATTTCCTTACTGTAAATATACCGTCCAGCCCTGTTAGCCGTCATTATATACAGCAGTGTATCCAAAGAGCTATTCTTTTTGTCACGTCACAGTCGAATCTACTCCTGGCAAGACCTTTGTTCAGAATAAAATAATTGCATTGTTTCTAGTTTTGATTTATGGTTGTATGTAACATGTTAAGAACGGTGATAAATTGCTGACAGAATATCGTATAATGGACAGCCACACTGAATCAAGCTGCTTATTGGTTCAGCGAGGTTCATTATGTCACTTTTTTTTTAATACTTTCTCTGATAAATGTATATACCTAGTCAGTAGCATGACAATGGTTTTCCTTGATTTATGATCAGTGGGGCTAGAAAGCAGTTTTAAAAGCTCGGGTGTCACCTGTGTAGTAAAGATTGAAGGTAAATTCCTGATACAATTGTACCACTGTAAATTGAGCTCTTTCTGGTTTATTTTTTTACGTTCAGCACTTCAGATATTGTAGATTAATTTTTTTCTTTAGAAAATACTGACTTTCTGAATAAACATATTCTAATATTCTTATTTAAATATACAGTCACTTAATATTTCAGTTTTCTAAATTCTTATTTTCCCTTCGGTTGCACTAGTTGTTAAATTTTAAAGTCAGATTATAGTGGCTGCTGTTTGGACATTGTATCATAACCTGACCTGGTCTTTTGGCTGGTGGTCTGTAGTTAACGTACTGGTGATTATCAGCTGTATGGCTTAGTTATTGAGGGTTAAAAGGAAGTCTTATCATATCATGGTTCCTCCACATTTTTTAATAGCAATTCTGTGGAGGTTGAAAGTCAGCAATAACCTTTGTTATAGACCTGAGAGCTAGATTTTTAAGGAAATGACTGGTTAGGAAGATACTTGCTGCTCTTTCATGAATTTGCTCCTTCTGGTGTCTACGTAACATCTTATCTGTAAGTAAGCCCCTAAATGTTCTGCTTGCAAGAAATTTATGGTTTCATATAGAGGTATTTTTGTGGAAGTTTAAATATTGAAGAGAAAACATTATGAGGGGGAAAAATACTTTCAGGGGATAAAATGCTTTAAGTTTTTTTTCATCCTCTTAAGCTGAGCTTTCTTCTTTGAACGTGATGACATCAGAGCCCAAGGATTAGCTTTACTATGTGCAGCTAGCCTTATCTTGTCATTCTGCGTTTTTACCTGCAAAGCCACGAGACAGCCTTAGGCTGTCTTTCTCCACTCTGCCTAGAAAGGCCTTTTCCCTCGGGGAACAGCTGGGAGATGCCAAGAGTTTTAGAGTTGCCAAATGAAATCTTTAAAAAGCTGGTCTGGTCATAGAAAAAAATGAAAATGATTCTTTTACAAAAGCCAGAAGCTCTCTCAAAGGCGTTTTGACTTCATTGTCCTGTTTTGAGTGGGTTTAATACTTTTATCTTAAATGAGGCAAGAAATTTTGGGGGAAATGTCATAATAGTGTTGTGTCTTTAAGAATGTCTTCAAGCTTTGTTGGAATGTACTTCATACTTAGTGATGTACTGCGTGTGCTAAGTTTATCTAAGTCACCTCACTTATGTCTAAAGTGGATACCTGCTCTGGGAACCCATTCAGCTAGCTTTTTTTATGGTATTAGGATTAGATGGACTTTGGGAGCAAAATGTTATTTTTCAGGAAGTAGCTGATGACTATCAAGTTTTGATGTTTCCTAAAAGGTGTACACCCTGTCAGTGTCCGGGGACAGACTGATTGTGGGTACAGCAGGCCGCCGAGTGCTGGTGTGGGACTTGAGGAATATGGGCTATGTGCAGCAGCGCAGGGAATCCAGCCTGAAGTACCAGACTCGCTGTATCCGTGCCTTCCCAAACAAGCAGGTACTGGTCCCCATACCCTCCTGTTTCTGGAATTTCCAAGTAGTGGTGACTTAAAATCTGCCTTAGGTCTGCTCTCTGTAATCCTTTAAAGACAGCTACATGTTAAGGGGGACTAACTTAACCCACATTTTAGGGAAGATGTTGATGTTCCAGAGGTCAGGTGCTTTGGATAGATGTCTTACTGCTGGTTTGGCTATGGGATGCTTAATAAGTATGCATTATCAAAGAGCTTAACGTATTTCAATTTATAAGCCAATCAAAGCTTAAATTTGGAAATTTAGGCTTATAGAATTTGCTTTTTTTTAAATGTACCCTAGGTTGGTCTCATTTTTATACTCCCTTAGCCTCAGCTTCTTCAATGCTGGGATTGCAGCTATATATTACAGGATGCCTGCCTTGGTGTTTTTTAATCCTAATGTTAACAGAGTGGTTTCTCTCACTTAACAATAGGGCTTTGTTATTTTCTTTTTCTTTATTTTTATAAGACTGCTGCTGAGATCAGGTAGTGTCTCATATGATGACTATCTCATGATGTACTGAGTGGGTTCCTTTCATTAGCAGTACTGAAGCAGGAAGACTGTGAGTTCAAGGCCATCATGGGCCAAAAAGTATAAGGGCAGTTGGTTGTGAGGTGCTGTAGGAATTTTTTTTTAAGAGGAAACTTCACTTAAAGCAGTAAATGCATCTGGAGTCAGGGCTGTCCTTTAGCTGCTATGGAATATGGAAAAGGAAGTCAGTTCTCTTGGCCCTTTGTCTCACCGTGAGCCTTAAGTGGTGATCATAGTTCTTTTAAAGAAAGGATAAGTATTAAAGGCAATTAGCTGCAGTTAATGAAACTTAGATAGGTTAATGTGATTAAAGCATGCTTGCATTACAAAAACTAGTTTTGTGTCTTTATATTTGAATTTTTCTGTAGGATTATCTTTGCTTTTATGATGGATGCTTAAAGTAGGATTTTATTTAAAAAAAAAAAAAAAATGGAGGTGGCTCAGTGGGCAAAGGTACTTGCCGCCAAGACTGATGCCCTGAGTTCGATCCCTGGGACCCACGTGGTGGAAGGAGAGAGCCAACTGCTGCGAGTTGCCCCCTGACCTCCACTCCCAAGTGCCTCTGCACACATACATGCATGCATATAAAATAAATAATAAGACAATAAAAATTGGATTATGTTGAATTCATTTTCTGTGAGCAGTTTTTGGAAATAACCTTTTTTTTTTTTAACGTTTTGACCAAAATGTAAAGATGTAAAAAGCACAAATTTCATAATCATTGCATTATCTTTTTAAAAATATGTTATTTCAAGTGAGGATGAAGAAGGTTTGAAACTGGGAAGCACTCCACAGTTGCTCACGGTCTGGTCTGTGCACACCTGACTCACTGTAGTAGATGCAGAGGCAGGCCAGCTGAGCTGGGACTCGACTGCTGGTCCATCCTCCCGATGAGGGGCACAGTGCTTAAGGAGTTAAAGGTGGAGAGGAGGTTTTAACTGAGGCAACAGATTGGGGTCCCCTTCAAGGCAGGAGACAAAGGATACTAAAACTTAAAGTTTTTTGTTTAGATTTAGTTCGGATTTGTTTAGATGAAGTACACAAAATGAGTCCTTTTTGGTTGCAGTGTGCTAGGTACGGATAGTGTGGAGAAAGCAGGCGAGGGTGGCCCCGTTTCTTAGAAAGCACGTGTTGATGTTCTTAGCTATTTATGGGGTGTCGTGACTGTCTGCACAGCTCCAATCCTTTATTAAACCTGGCTGAACTTTCATTTCTGAAATAGTCGTCTTTATGGATTGAATTGGGGACCTCGTGTGCTCTCTGGAAGGCAGGTTTTGCCATTTGGGGCCTCTGCTCTCTCGGCAGGGTTATGTGTTGAGCTCCATTGAAGGCCGAGTGGCGGTGGAATACTTGGACCCAAGCCCCGAGGTTCAGAAGAAGAAGTACGCTTTCAAGTGTCACCGGCTAAAAGAAAACAACATTGAGCAGATTTACCCAGTCAACGCCATTTCCTTTCACAATATCCACAATACGTTTGCCACAGGTGAAGTATGACACGCAGGCCTGAGCTGAGTTTTAAGACTGTGCCCTGCTTATGCTCAGGCAGAATCCTAATAGTTTCTGTTTGCTTTGGTACAAAGAGCCGTTTTAACAGATTACATTCCTTGCAGGTGGTTCTGATGGATTTGTAAATATTTGGGACCCGTTTAACAAAAAGCGACTCTGTCAGTTCCACCGCTACCCTACTAGCATTGCGTCTCTTGCCTTCAGTAATGACGGAACTACGCTCGCAATAGCGTCGTCATATATGTATGAAATGGACGACACGGAGCACCCTGAAGATGGTATCTTCATTCGCCAAGTGACAGATGCAGAAACAAAGCCCAAGTGAGTATGCTTCACCTGGATTGAAGCCTTTTCTTGCATTCAGCCCAGGACTTATTAATTTTTCTCCATTCATGAATAGCATTGTTGATGCCTGCTCGATATTACAGCTGACTCTAGGGTTGGAGTTGATTTTATCTTGTTCTCCCAAGCTTTCAATATCCGTAGGTTGATAGACGTCTGATGGATAAAATTGTGCCTAGTTGTTTTGTAGGGAAGAATGTCAAACTCTCATTCTCCTTGAATAGGCTCTATTATTTGAATCTCTGGAGTTACTACTAGCTCATTGCTTTAAAAATTAAGTTGAGGAATTCAAGAATAATATATTTTAGTAAATTCTATTTAAGATATTTAAGAATTTGAACTGCCCCCTCTCCCCCCCCCAAAAAAAATCTTCCCTCTCCAGAGATTATTTCTGTAATATTTACAGAAGTAAATGACCCTTGGGTCTTCATGGAGACCTAGAGTAATATGGCCTTGCCTAGCATAGCCGATTTCCTTACTTTTGAAATTTTCACAGATGTTGCTAGCTACTGTAGGTCCTAACTCTTGACTGAAAGGGGCCATCTGTTTTGCTGTTTTGGCAACAGCAGTACCAAGTCTTTTTATTTAGTGACCTCTTCTAGACTCTGAGGACACAGAGGCTTAGGCACACAGTATACCATGTAGTGCCTGCCCCATGTCCTTGTCCCTGTTCTTGGGTCCTCGAAGGAAATCCTTAGGGAATATTTGTGATAAGTAAATGTGTGTTGGACTTCTGTGATTTTTCTTAAGTGCCCTGGCTAAATCTGTGGGCCCCTCTCTGTAGGAGCAGAGCGTTTACAGGGAGTAATGTGTGTGCTTTTACAGGTTGGACTGTAGAGAAGTTTTAGACTGTGGAGCCTATTGGATAAAGGGCCATGTTTGCATTTAATCTGTCACTTTGATATTTCTTGTCCTGGCCGGCCATTTTGATCTCATGCTGTTCTTTTTTCTTTTGAACTTGTAGGTCACCATGTCCTTGATTTCATTCACTTAAGTGCCATGTTGATAATAGTAAAACAGTTGGTCCTCCCCAGTGGTGGACTTATAACTATTAACAGAGAAACCAGGGAGATACTAATTTTAATTTTTTAAGAACCTGAAAATAAAGGAAAGGAGGTTTTTATTGTTTATTTTTTCTCTTTTAATGAAACTTAAGTACACGAGGTGGTTTGATGGTTTGCTACATTAAAGGTATTTGGCCAAACAGGATTTGAGGGCAGTGACTGCTCTTTCTGAGAAGCGGTTTTGACCTTGATTTTTGTTTCTATTGTGGAAATAAATGTTTGTAAATAGAAGTAATAAAAATCCCTTTGTGTTCTTTCTGGACTTTAAATGGTAGAGGAAAAGGCTCTCGAGCCATTGATTTCTTTGCTGGTGATACTTGGTAATTCGAAAGCTGCTTCAGACTGCCTCATGAGGAGGTTAATCTACAATTAGACAGTATTTCCTCTTGGCCGTCCATTATTTTCTGAAGCAGATGGTTCATCATTTCCTGGGCTGTTAAACAAAGCGAGGTTAAGGTTAGACTCTTGGGACTCAGCTAGTTTTCAATCTTATTAGGGTGCAGGAGGAAAACTAATAAGAAAACCTCCTAACATCATTTTGTGACTGTAAACAATTATTTATTAGCAAACAATTGATCCCAGAAGGGCAAATTGTTTGAGTCAGTAATGAGCTGAGAGAAGACAGAACATAGCTGTGCATTTGGGAAAGTCACTGTAACGTAATTGCAGTACATTTAGACAGGCATCTATCTGGACCTGTTTCTATCGCTAAATGAATTTTTGGAAACATTAATGAGGTTTACATATTTCCCTGACATTTATATAGTTCTCATGTCCATTTCAGTTGCCCAGCGCTGGTGATTAAAGGTTAAAAAGAAAAAATTACAGTGAGAATGAGATTCATTTTGATGTAATGTCTTGTAGCAGAACACGAACTTAGCTTGGCCTGTCTTAAGTAGTTCCAGTGTTTCTGTTGCCAGACTTCTTGTTCTCCTGTGTATTATTTGTAAATGTGCATCTCTGAGTAGGACTTAGACCTTTACTGGAGTTTATTTTACCCAGAGTGTATTTTTTTAAAAATTCTTTGGGGACAGAGAAAAGTCTTATTTTTATTTTGTAAGATCGTCAGTGAGAACCTAGTGTGAAGTCTTAGTGGATCCTTTGAACTGTGTCTTCTTGGTTCCAGGTCCACGTAATCAGCTGGTGGAAGTTGTCTCTATGTGGAAGGAAAGCTTTGCCTCCTAGAAACACTTGCTTCCCCCCCCGAGGGCTGCGTCTAGTCATTGGACACTCCGTCTAGTATGTGGATTTCTCTGTTTCCTGTCAACAGAACTGTCTCTGTGTCCTCCGTAATTGTGTGGGGTGGGGAGGCTTCGTGCCCTTGTACAGTAGTCGAGTTCTCCTGTCCCTAAGCAAGCCCTGTTGCTGTTAGTGTTTCAGTTCTTTGTAGCACAATCTAAAACTGTTCATATTTTTCTGCTGTCTAATAAATCAGAGTTTGGAACTTTTAAAAGTTGGGTGTTTTATAAAGATTTTGGTAATTATTGTCATTTACTGCATAACAAGACTTCTCTTAGGCAAAGTGCTCTGCAGCAAGGGCACGTTGTGGGCGACATTTGTCTTTAAATGTACTACTTTGCCTCATTTATTCATGCCTGCTCTTGAACACTGGGGATCCAGCTCTGGATAAAGGAATCCACTTGAGCTCAGTCAGCCATTTTGCCCATGTTCCTTTGGCGGATCGGTGAGGCCTGTGAGCCATCTCTACAGCTTCCCTCAGGATGGGCACAGGCTGGCAGCCTCTGGGCATGTCCAGCACCACTGCTAGCAATGCCAGTGCTGCAGCGCTCATGCATCCCTGTGTTCACAGTAGCATCCTCTGCAGATGGAGGACCAAATGGCAGGCCCTTCTGGACTTAGCCATCAGCTGCTACATTGGAGTCCAGGAGCTGACCGGTGGCGTTGGTCCTACGGTGTGGTTATGTGCTTTTTAATGTCATAACCACCTGGTTGAGAGCAGAGCGTACATTTCACACATTGTATTAAAGATGACCAAATTAAAGCCATGTTCCGGACTTGTGTTTGATGTGGTATGAGAAAGCTTCTTACGGTTTCATTTAGCTGTCCTTCTGTCCCTTAAAACAAAATGTGTGTCTGCCTGCCTCCCCTGCATACTACTTGCCCAGCTCGCCTTCTCTATTTGCCTGTTTAGTATTACAGCTCCTTTTACCTCCAATTTCCCTTTACTTCCAATTTACCTTGCCTTTTTCTTTTTGAGATTGTCTTTATTTTTATTTTATGTGTTTGGGTGTTTTGTTAGCCATGAATGCCTGTGCACCAACAGTGTGCAGTACACTGGGAAGCCAGAAGGGGGCATCAAATCCCCTGGAACTGGAGCTAGAAATGGTTGTGACCCTCCCTGTAGGTGCTGGGAATTGAACTCTGGGTCCTTTGGAAGAGCAGCCAGTGCTCTTAATCTCTGAGCCATCTCTCCGATCCAACATTGGCATTTTTTTTTTTTTTTTTTTTTTTTATTTTTGGTTTTTCGAGACAGGGTTTCCCTGTGTAGCTTTGCGCCTTTCCTGGAACTCACTTGGTAGCCCAGGCTGGCCTTGAACTCACGGAGATCCGCCTGGCTCTGCCTCCCGAGTGCTGGGATTAAAGGCTTGCGCCACCACCGCCCGGCAACATTGGCATTTTCAATGGGTTTTCTTACCGATACTGTAAATGTTTCTTCACTCTGTCTTTCTGCTGACTGCGACTGTTCTCAGGTCTTTTGGGTGAATGTTACACATTCAGTCCTTTTCCTAAATCCTGTGTCTCCTAGAGTGATGGCTTTCTTGTGTTTTAGCAGAGTGCAAGTCAGCATAAGGGTATGACAGACTAAAGTTTGGTCAACTTTGCTCTTTTTGTATGTGGGGTATCTGGTGGGTGCATATATATGTGGATCACCTAAATTTAGTGCTGGTTATGATGTCTTGACATGATTTTACAATAAATACATTGTCACTTGCAATTTTCAGAAACTGTTCAATGTCTTGCAAAATTAAAAACCAGTAACACTTGTGTGGTGCTGTCTTGGAGTCTCATGTTTCCCATTCTCATAGTAGTCCATTAGTAGTCACGGAAGGCATGCTTTTGAAGTCTTCAGCTGTCAGGAGGCATGAGGTTGACTAAAGTATTCTCAGGAGAATGGGGTGGGGCTGCTCTTCGATAGGAATCTTAGTAGGTAGGTGAGATAAACTGCTGTGGCCTGTGCTACTGAGTCTCACTCCAGAAATGGAAAGGTGTTTGCTGCTCATCCTCTGTCCCCTGGACATAAGGCTTTGACTTAAGGACTGAGGCAGGACTGCCCCTGAGGGTTGGGACTAAAGGTGTAGCCACCATGCCTGGTCTGAAAAAGCCATGGAACCTCCTGGTATGGAAGCATCGTGAAATATGCACGTATATACAGAGATTTAATGGGGGTGCCTGCTTGCATATTTTTCAGTTTAGTGCCTCCCCCCCCCCCCCAAATTCTTTTGACTTGGCATATCCACTTGGCTTTTGTTTATACCTGTAACTGATCGTTTACCTTTTACTATTGGCAAGAAGTGCCGGGGCCTGCTACACCCAGAGCTGGGCTATTTCTTTCACAGTAATCTCTAAGCCTCTTCTGTTCTTTCTGAATTGTTCTTTCAGATCTTAATAATAAACTTTGAAAGGTCTGGTTGAAGGTGCCCTCTGCTGTGGGGCCCTCGGTGCTTGTTTAGCTCAAAGCTAAGGGGCCTTCAACCTATGGAGGAAGTGCTTTCTGCCCCCACCTTCAGTGTCTGGAGCTTTTGAGGATGCTTTTAAAGCCCACATTTACAGGGTTTCTCTGTGTAACTTTGGAGCCTGTCCTAGAACTCGCTCTGCAGACCAGGCTGGCCTCGAACTCAGATCTGCCTGTCTCTGCCTCCCAAGTGCTGGGATTAAAGGCACGTGCCGTGCATTTACTTTTCAGTGTGTGGGTTCCGTGGCACACAGGAGAGGCTACTGGACAGCTTGTGGAAGTCAGTTCTTCCACCGTATGAGTTCTGGGGATTGACTCAGGTTGCTGAGCGTGGCCCAGCTACCTTACTGAATGAGCCATCTCACCAACCTTGCCTTTAATTCTGCTGAGTGATGTAGGTAGTTCCCTCTCAGCGTACTTCAAAAGCAGTTGTGGAATGTTGACACAAAGGTGCTTTAGCTGTGACTTTTGGCTTTGTTAGTTCCGTCAGTATCATAGAGCTGATCCTCAAGCCTCGACGGTATGAACTTCACTGCTCCGGAATCAAATCTGTTTCCCGGGACAGAGTGTGAATCGTGGAGTTGAGCTTTCAACTCTGGCTTTCGTGCCCAATTCCCTGCATCACTAGCCAAAGTCCCCTCTCAGTCTTCGTCTATCTGTGTTGTGGAGGAAACACTGAGCTTACAGTGTTATGAACAATTATGTGCACTGTTTATCAGAGTGTGCCAGCCACAGTCCGAATGCAAATCTCCTCTGTCTGGGTAAACATTCATCCCAGCCTGGGAGTGTAGCTCAGTGGTAGGGCACTTACCTACTATGTGTGTGGCCTTGGGCTTGGTCTCCAGCACTGAGGGAAAAAAAAAAATCAGATATGATTAATTGGTCAACTGATTTAATTCTTTTCTATAAGTCAAGATGGTTCTCAAGTAATTATTGGATCCCTAGTTATTAAGGATACCTGTGTATTTTAAAAACATGAACTCAAGTAGCAATAAAAGTCCCGGAGCACATCAGTAAGACATCATCTGGCTTGGAAAGAGTTCAGTATTTTTTCTGATTTTGAAGTGTCTGCATATGTGGAACCTCACTGTATCTTTTAGTACCGCACCCTCTTACATTTCCGCTCACAGTACATACTTTTTCAGTTGGCATATATGCTATAGTTTCTTGTAGAATGAATGTGTCCCCACCCAGCATGAGGTTTTGTTACTATGATGTAGTAGAAGGAGGAGTAGAAGCTGTGAACAGCTCCACCCAGTAGCAGCAGCAAGGTTGTGAGGTGACATGGCTGAGCCAAGCATCCCTTTCTTGGGAAATCAGCCCCCTTACGGAATGAATGGCAGTTGTCCGACTCGGCTCTTTCAAGGTTGAACATTTCATAACCTAGCGAAGGTTTTCTTGTCCCCAGATATGTATCCAGTAAACGGGTGGGAGGGGTGTCTACTAAAATGGCGTCTGTGTTGTCATCGGGGAAGTAGACACACCTCAGCTTGAATGAGTCCTCCTTTGACTTCCCCACCTTCGCCTCTGAAATGTCCCAGGGCCCCCCATCTTTCACTTGGGGAAGTACTGACTTAAGCTATCAGGGGTAGAAAGGTTTCCTTTCCGAATGGCACCTGGCTGCACTGCTTTGGAACAAGTGTTGAGAGAAATGAAAGCCGCTGTTCCCGGCGGTGGCCACAAATACCAATTGGGGCACCGAGTACAAAGGCACGTTCCCCTTGATCAGTGGCGTGCTGAAACAGTGCTTTCATTTCCCAAGGATGCCCAAAGAACTTGGCCTGGGGTTGTTGTAGGGCACTGGCTTTTTTGTGTGCTGATGTGGGAAAGAAAAAGTCTGAAGGTGAAAAATCGACTAATTTACAGAGGTCTGTATTTGGGAAGTCGTGACATGAGCTTGTCTGTTCATTCACTATAACTCATGATTTGGCAACTGGTCTTCAGAACTTACTCTAAATGAAAAGCAATTGATTGCATTTTGTTGCTTTGTTTCCCTTGAATACATCCCTGGCTGACAGTATGCCTTCCCAAATTACCTGCCTTGAAAGAGGAAAAGGAAATGCTTTACTGACCTTTAGTGCACTATTTGTCAGACTTAAGTAACCGAGGGTTCATCCTGTGGTTTATTTCATTAACTAATTTCTGAAGAAAGATTTGTTCACCTCTGCCCAGTTCTGTGTGGTTAGCACAACACTGAAGAAGCAGTACAAATCATACCTGCTGCTTTACTAGCCAGTGTAATGCAGTACCTTCATCCCTGTTACAGGACTCTGTTACAGGCCATGGCGGTAATTTAAAACCCTTGTACCTTAGACTCTTGACCTTGTTCTAACATCACTTTATAATTCTCAGAATGCTTGGCTCTTGTCTTAGCACCAGCCATGTATTCTTAAAGAGCCCGATTTGTCTTCAGTGGTGTATTACAATATCTCCAGAGTTGCCTGGCAAAAACCTTCCATTCTTATGGTGGCACGCAGTTCCTGGTGGTTTCCACCTGGAGGAACACCCCGGTTTGGAACAGCAGCAAAGCACAGCTTCCCGAGCTGAGTGCGGAAGCGGCTGCCCTCCTGGTTACGGTGAGTTCGTTGTGAATGCTGGTCGTAGGGAGGAGCTGAGCTGTCCACGTGACCCCTGCATAAAGGTAATTCTGGAACTAGAGGACAGACATACCAGCTGTTAGCTTCTCAACATGCTGTCCTTGGCTGCTGTTCACTGGTTGGTCTTTGTCCTCCCCAGCCACCACAGAAGTCTAGATGAGCATTGCCCTTCCAGAGCTCGGACCTGGTGTCTTGGCAGCCTGTTCATTATTTATTTGAGATTATAATATAATTGCACCATTTCTCCCCTTTCCTGTCTACAACTCCTTGTATACATTCCATCCCCTGATCTCTTTCATATTCGTGGCCTCTTTTCAATTGGTGTGTGTGTGTGTGTGTGTGTGTGTGTGTGTGTATGTGTATTCCTAAATACATAAGTACAGCCTGTTCAGTCCATTTAATATTGCTCACGTATGTTTTCAGAGCTGACCATTTGGTATTGGATAACCAGTTGGTGTGCTCTTCCCTGGGGAAGACTGTTGGTCTCTCTCTCAGCATTCCTTGGTTGCCTGTAGTTCTTAGTGTAGGACTGAGGTCCCTTGAGCCCCCTTCCACATTAGCCTTGTTCAGGTCTCTTTAGGCAGCCATGTTGGTGAGACTTCATAGCTTCTCTGACATTTCTAGGATACATCATCTCACATCAAACTGTTCCTCTGGCTCTTACAGTCTTTCTGCCACACCCCCCAACACCCCCCTGCAGTGATCCCTGAGCCTTAGGAGCAGGAGTGGTGTGGTAGATACGTCAGTTAGGACTAGGCTCCACAACTCTGCGTTATGATCGGTTATGATTTTCTGCAATGGCCTCCATTCTGTTGTGAAGACAGGTTTCCGTGATGTGGGGTGAGGACTGCACTTACCTGTGGGTAGAAGGGTAAGTGTTTAAAACGTAGTTACGGATCATGCTGGTGTAGTAAAGTGGTGGCTTTAGGTTCTCCAAGATCCATGACTTCACTAGCCCCAAGTCATTGGCTGGCTTTCTATTACCAGGCGTGTTGAGCAGGCCTTAAGTTCAATCAGAGAGCTGTTGGTTACACCACAGTGTGTGCGCCGCGGCTGCATCCTTAGGGATATCATGCCATGCTGGTCATTATGGCTCAGAGTCATTGTAGCTGGGCAGCTGCGTATTTTAACTATACTAACAGGGTGTGTACCAGTCTCCACTGGACTTGGCTTTTGCTTTACCATAACATACCTGCGCTGTCAGGCGTTATCCAGGTTTTGAAGTGGAAAATCATCTGGAACTGTGAAATGATGAGAGAACTGCCATTTGTTTGGACTCCAGTGAAACAGAGCTGGGCCAGTGAGATAGCTCAGCAGTTAAAAGCACTTGCCCTCTTTACCTACTTGCCATGGAAGCCTTAATGTCATGAGTTTGGTCATAGAAGTTAGTCAAAGGTGAAGAACTGACCTCACAAATTGCCCTCTGACCTCCACATGTGGGCTATGGCATGTGCACATCCACATACATTACCTCCCTCCATTATAAATTTAAAAGACTCCAGAATATGTGATAAATTGACTTGACTAGAGTAAGAGCAAATGGAAATAAGAGGGGATATATTTAATTCCTGAATAATGAATTATTTATAGCTAGTAATGTACTGTTAGTAGTAGCAATATTTGATCAGTACACTCACTTCCTGGAAACACAAAGTTGAGCATTTTATGTTTGTGTGTGTGTGTGTTTGTGCACATGCGTGAGTCAGGGTATCGCTGTGTATCCCAGGCTGCTGTTGAATTCAAGGTAATCCTCCTGCCTTAGCCTTTGAGTGCTAGGTTTACAGGTGTAAGCCACACGTCTGGCTCAATGTCCAGTATTTCTATAGAAACACTGTTTGGCTAAAAATAGATGGGCCCCACATCTCTAGGATAATCCTGTGGAAATGCAGAGAAGTTAACCTCTTTGGATGACTTGGGAAATCAGGGCTATCTCAAAATTTAAATTTGAAAGTTTTAATTTCATAATTTTAGAAAAGGCTTTCTTGTTAAATGAACCACAAGGCCAGTGTGGCACATGCCTTTTATTCCTGTACTTGGGGGCCAGAAGCAGGAAGATCTATGTGAGTTCATGAACAATTGTTCTACATACTAACTTTTAGGCCAGCCAGGGCATCATAGAGAGACCTTGTTTCAAAACTAAATACAATAATAAAGCAACAACAACAAAACAAACCAAAAGAAGAAATTGCCTCCTCAGTGAGGCAATTTGGGTCACATCTGTAATCCTAGCACTCGGAAGGTGAGGCAGGAGAACTGGCGACTTGTTCATTGCTAGTCTGAGCTATACAATGTCAGCCTGAGCTATAGAATAAAATCTGTCTCAAGATGGTAAAGGAAGCTGGGCCGTGAAGGTACATGCCTTTAACCTCAGCACTTGGGAGGCAGAGTTGGGCAGGTCTCAAGGCCAGCCTTGTCTACAGAGTAAGTTCCAGGACAGGTGGGGCTAATCAGAGAAATTCTGTCTAAAAAAAGCAAAAAACAAAATCAAAATCAGAAGAAAAAAAAGGTAAAAGAAATGACCCCAGAATGAATAGATTTCTTGGGGTAAACATAAGTTTAGATAAAGTTATTTTCTTTTTAAAGGAGGGGTGGGGTTTTATTTATGTATTTTATGTGCATTGGTGTTTTGCCTGCATGTATTTGTGAGGATATCAGATCTTGGAGTTACAGTTGGTGCTGGGAATTGAACACAAATCCTCTGGATGAGCAGCCAGTGTTCTTAGCCGCTGAGCCAACTCTCCATCTTTAAACAACTTAAAAAAATTTTTTTTTTTAAATTTTTGTGTGCATGCATGCATATGCCATGATGCACTCAGAGGTCCAAAGACAATTTACAGGCTTTGGTTTTCTCCCAGGTATCCCATTCAAGTAGTGTGGCTTGGCGGCATGATCCTTTAACTGCTGGACCATCTTGCTGGCATGGGGAAACTATTTTTTAATGCTTGCTGTGGGCCTCTAGTTGTAGCCTTGGGATTTAAGGGGCAAATATATACTTGGACTAGGCCCTGCTCTTGGCAATGTGAGAACAACCTGGCAAGAGAGAGTACTGGGCAGGGTGACAACCGTGCCAGAGTATGAGCCTGCAGTGTTTGTGGGCAGGGCATTGCCACTGTTTTTGGGAGAAGGGGAATAATCTTATTTTTAGTAGCTATCCAGAAATAAAAGGTCAGGAGTTGGAAACTGAAGTCAATTTGAAATAAGCCACCCGACTGAGGAACCTGTTGGCCCAGGGTTATCCTAACTCCTAGGATATTTGAAGAATTGGATTCTATGAAGCTCCAGAAGGCCTCATAGAAAACTTGGAGTCCACGGGTGTGGTGGTACACACCTTTAATCCCAGCATTCAGGAGGCAAAGGCAGGCTGATATCTCTGAGTTTGAGGCCAGCCTGGTCTACAGAGTGAGTTCCAGAACAGCCAGGGCTGTGTAGAGAGGAGGAGGAGAAGACGATGACGACATGGAGCTGTCGCCATCCTTCCAATGGAACCATCCACCACTGGCAAGTACTTGCTGGAAAAGAATATCAGGGGTCTTCCACAGGAGTCTCCTAGCTCCCCACCTGATGGCTGTGATGACCACTGTGCTGTTAAGGGTCTTCTCTTGGCTACTGGTTCAGGTGATGGAGGCATATGGCTCTTCTTTCCCTCTCTATTTCTCTCTCTTTGCTTTTTATCAACAGACAATAAAAGGAACCTGCAAGACTTGGCTGGTGATTTTTGAGATGGAGGCTTGAGACACTATTGTGCTGTTTATTTCAGACGGTGGTGGGTGTCAATGGCCAAAAAAGCCGATTTGTATGCCCACAAAGTCTGGGCTGGATTTGGTTTGCCGTGTGTATGCCATGAAGTACTGGACCTTTTGAAAGCACAATTTCATAGCCCATTTAAAAGCTTCTAGTATAGGGGCTAGAGAGATGGCTCAGTGGTTAAAGGCTCTTGTTTTTACAGAGGACCTGGGTTCGAATCCTAGTACCCATGTAACAGCTTAAAAACTTTTCAGTTCTAGGGTGTCTGACACCCTCTCTTGCCTCTGTGGGCACCAGGTGTGCATATGGTGCAGACATACATGTAGACAAAACAATCAAACACATTAATGAATTTTAAAAAGAATAAATCCATTATAATACTTAGGTTACATATGGAAACTATTAAAAAATAAAAATAGTTAAGAAATTGTACAGTACATTAAATCCCTAAAACATTGTGAAGGGATTCTGCCAGGCTCAGGGGATACT
Organism: Peromyscus eremicus; assembly: GCF_949786415.1. Taxonomy (NCBI): domain Eukaryota; kingdom Metazoa; phylum Chordata; class Mammalia; order Rodentia; family Cricetidae; genus Peromyscus; species Peromyscus eremicus. The sequence continues at coordinate 71,119,079 of NC_081416.1, read as the reverse complement.
CTTATCCCATTAATAGGCCCTACTCAGGTTTAGTTGAATGTAGGATTTCAGGACAGTGTGTGTTTGAGGACATTGTTTTTTTGTTTTTGTTTTTTTTTTTAAATGTTCTAACTTTTATTTATTTTTTTTTTTGTGGTGTTTTGCCTGCATGTATGTCTGTGTGAAGGTGTTGGATCCACTGGAACTGGAGTTTCAAACAGTTGTGAGCTGTCATGTGGGTGCTGGGAATTGAACCCGTGTCCTCTGGAAGAGCAGACAGTGCTCTTAACCTCGGAGCCATCCCTCTTCCCTTTTAAAAAACACCTTAATAAGATAGCTTAATAAGATATGTTCTAAGTCTGGTAATTTTGAAGGGAAGAAGATATTTAAATAATGCTGTTAGTTTGTTCTTGAAACAAAATTCACCCTGACAGAGGCTTCCTAAGAAGGTGGTTAAGTCATGAGAACAGCTCTGGGCTTGTCAGGGTTGTAGCGTATTGGATCCTGTGAAGATCTCGAGTTACCTTCTGACCATATTTCAGCCATGGCTTTACATCCTCAGCAGCTTGAATTATTTAGCATCTTTTTGAGATTACATTTTTTATTCCTAATTATATGACAAAGATATATACCATGAAATATTTATCATGTAATTATGATTAAAATGTGCAGTCTCTCCAAAGATGTGAATAATCACTTCTAAGTATTCTATATTTAACTAAAGGAGTCTGGTGGACTGCTGGGTCAACCTGGTTCAGCATCCCGTATGGTTCCAGGTTAGAGTTAGCTGGAAGGGGAACCTGGAGTCGGGAGGCTGGAGGGAAGCAGGGAACTTTATTAAGGGGTTCTTCACAGCCAGGTGCACCGAAGGGTGGTTGTGGGTACCTTTTGGGTTCCTTCACTTCTTATTCTGCTCTGATGCCAGAGGCCTATTGCCACACGCTTCGCTTCAGACCCATAGGATGTTAGCTAAACCTCTCCCTCCAGCCACTTTTCAGTCCTTTGAGTGGCTGGGATCAGAGGACTGACAGCTTGATGACTACACCCTTTCTTCTGGCATCCCTTTGGACCTTTGTCTGTGCTCCCCACCCCCACTCACCCCACAGCACAACTGTATGCGGTCACCCCAGTCTGCACTCTGATAGAGGAGCAAGCATGATGGCCTCTGCAGAATGATGTCCGTTCATTCAAAGCCGTTGCTTTTAGAGTTGTGAAGGAAGGGCAAGTCTCTGGAGGTGACTGGTGGTGCTAAAACCTCTCCAGGATCTGCGACCTCTACGACTTACTGAGCTGCTTTTCCTAAGAACATGACCTTCCAGACTTAACACTGTTTCGAGGATTCAGAAGTGTGAACCTCTAAGCAGAACCACTGCGGCCATGAGTCTGCTTGCATTTCCTCTCTTCCCCTTCCTCTAATGCAGGAGACCCTCAGGTGTTTAGACTCAGTGATGGGGGTATCTCTGTCACAGGGACTTAGCACACTCAGTGCCTTTGGCCCCCATCAGGAACATGTGCCAGCAAAGAATTTCCTCTTATATATAGTGTTCAACTTTACCTTTATTAGTTTCTTAGTTTTGTTGTTCAAGTATATGCTCATTAAATTTTGAACTGTATCATTGATTTTCTGATTTTTTATTTCTTTTCTTGAGATGGTTTCTCTGTGTAGCGCAGGCTATCCTGGAACTCACTTTGTAGTCCAGGCTGACCTGTATCCATAAGATTCTCCAGACCCACCTGGCCCCTCGGTCCTGTGGGCCTGTAGTCCTGCAGCCACTTATAAAATAGTCATTCAGAGGCTTATATTAATTACCAGCTGTATGGCCTATGGCAGGCTTCTTGCTAGCTGTTTTTACAGCTTAAATTAATCCATTTCCATAAATCTATACCTTGCCACATGGCTTGTGGCTTACCAGCATCTTCACATTCTGCTTGTCATGGTGGCGGCTGGCAGTGAGTCCTCCTGCCTTCCTGTTCTTTCTTTTCTCCTCTCTGTTAGTCCCGCCTATACTTCCTGCCTGGCCACTGGCCAATCAGTGTTTTATTTATTGACCAATCAGAGCAATTTGACATACAGACCATCCCACAGCATTTGTATAGAACATGTGTGGGGCGTTTACCCAACCACCCCCACAGTTCCCCAGAGTTTTCTTGAGTGCGAGCAGCAGGAAATATTAGATAGAAGGATTTATTGCGGAGAATATCGCGGAGATAAACAGATAGAAAATAAAGGATAGCCTCGAGAGGGCCTGGAACCTATTCCAACGGCCCCGACTGTCTCTGCCCCAGGGTTTTTATAGAGACGCCAAGGGGTGGAGCAAAAGACCTCCTCCCCCAGCACAGCCAAGTGCAGACCATCTCAGACACCTGCACTTAGGCCCGTGGTCTAATCATCCTCTATGAGGACCTGCTGGGTAAAGCCACGAGGAACCCGAGAATGGGCTCCCACAGGTCCCCCTTTCTTAATATATAAAAAAATAACTAATAATGGCTTACAGCAATCTCCATAGCTGTTACACCTCCCAGTATGAGAGTAGAGGATATAGATGGCATTTCTCTTTTGAATTAGGTCCAAGGTGACTACAGCAGTCTTAGCTGCCTCAAGCCCTTTCTAAGTCAAAAACTCTTAAGGCTACTACAAACTTAAAGAATCCCTTAGCTTCATCATTACCATTAACAGGTTAACATAAACATTGCTATACATAGCCACAATTCTCTGTCTTACAACTCAAAGCAAACTCTTAACAGAACCATTTGAATTAGCATATATGGTGCTATATATAGTTAACAATTTTCTCCGTCTTACAACTTTAACTCAATCATTTGAATTTTCTTGCTAACAGAACATAGGAAAAACTTCGATGTATTCACATCAAACTTAAATATTTCCTTAACTCCACGAAACCAGGGTGCATTAATATCAATAGGGTTCTGCAAACATAATTCAATCTCATAGTTCCTCCTTTTCTTTATAATTTTTTAAAGAAAACCTCAAACCTAGTTAGAAGAAACTCATACAATTCCTACAAACCCATATTGAAAAGCAGTCTTCTCAATCTAACCATTAACACTTTGAAAACTTAGCAAAACATCCAAAAGCAGTTTCTTAATAAAACTCTTTATACTTTAAAAGTAGTCTCTTAATATACCCCATTTGCATTTCTTACTAACAATAACATGACATTAATCCACTCAAACAACTTTTGAAATTAGACTAAGGAATATTAACTCTTCCCCCTTTCTTTATAATTTAAGCAAAATCTCAAGCCTAGTTAGAAAACCCAAACTTTTCAATTTAAACAGTTCCGTTTGTAACACAAAACCAGTTCTGTATGTAATTCCATTTTTACATAAACAGTTCCACAAAACAATTCATGAAATCACCTATTAATAAAGCATATATGCATACACAAAACTGCATCTTGATTCTAGGTAGAAACAATAAATTTCTTCATTTAACCCAATTCCAGAAAACTGTTCCTAGGTCATTACTATGAATAAACTCAAAATTGTCCAATTGCAATGAAATCTCTATTGTTCATTTCATTTCTTAAGTCCCAAAATTCAAATGATAAATTCTGGTACTAGCCTTCCAAATATGAAGAAATCCAAAACCAAAATCTTTGTAGTTTTATCTCATTTTAAGTTCAAAGAGTTCAAACAAGAAATAAATTCTGGTATCAGGCTTTCACTTCCAAATATGAAGAGACGTTTTTCAACCAAAACTTTTTGCAGTTAACAATTTTTGTTCAAACAAGCGTCTCTGAACTTATTCTCAAGCCAGAGACCTTTTTAGGTACAGTAGTATTCTAAACCGCACCGTTTTTGATGTTAGCTCAGGTTTTTCTGTGTTGCATCGATTTTCCACGGATCTCAGCTGCAGATGCCTTGTTGTGCTGGTTCTCGCGTCCGCCATTCTTAGCTTCTTAGCGGCTTCTGGAGCTTTTGAAACCATTCAGACTGCCTACTTTGCAGTCTGCTGGGACACTAACCTTCTGTGTCTCGGGTTCTTTCACCATATACATTAGGAATAGATTCATGTTTAACATTTACACTTTACAAACTCACATATAACCTTTTGCCTTGCAAAGCATTTAGACTCACATTCAACATCTACATTTTACAAACTCACATATAACGTATTAACATCTACTTATTTATACTCCTTAAGGAAACTATAGAACTACTTTAGCAAATATTTCTTATTACTTATATATTTCTTATATTCATTCCATCTTATTCTTATTTAAACTTACATTTACAGCTAACATCTTTACTTCTTACAAGCTTATCACTACATGTCTTAAGACTACCTTAGATACTTCTTGCAAGCTTATATTCTTAAAGGATCTATAGATCTATTTTACAAACTTATATAGGGCTACCATTAGCATATATTTAACTTAGCAAACACCTAAAGATTTTTTAACACAGATCTAACAAGAGAATTTTTATAAACTTACATATCTTACTTTCATCTTTTTCTATTTCTTACTCTTAATTATTATCACTATCTCTATTAGAAAGATTCTTAACTAGACAGGAAGTACGTACATCATTGCTAACGTTTAGAGTTTATAGTCAGCTTTGTTATAAAACACTGGGATTTAGTGAGTGTTGTTATAGAATTGTGATAGTTGTTGCTAGGGGACTGTAACCTTCCCAGGATGATGCCACACTCCAAAGTTGCCAGTTCTCTCAGCCGTTCCGGACCGGCAGAGATGCACTGTCAGCAGTAGACGGTGTTTAACTAGAGGCTGTCCCTTCACCCAAATTCATAATAGTTCCCCTAAGTGCTTCAATTCTAAGACAACGTTCAGTGTATAAACTGCTTTCCCTTGTTTTAAGGATTTTAAAGTGGCTTGTTTGCTCTTATAGGTAGCTTTCTGTCATCCAGCTACCGTAAAAACTTTGCACAGCTATTAGGGTAAATAAGGCATTTTACCAACGGAGCCCCAAACCGCGAAGCACCTAGTTCCATATCCTTTCAATTTTTCATTGGAACTGACACTTAAACTCTTAGACGACTTTCCTCCTTATTCTTTTAAAAGCTGTATTTTCAGTTTACCATGAACGTATTTTCGAGCTGACAAAAGTGTTTCAGGGCAATGTCGCCATCTTTAGCGAAAAACTACCTTTCCCAGAATGCATTTCCCTTATATCAGTCCATAATAATATCAGTTCCTTATATCAGTCCTTTATATCATTTCCCTTATATCAGTCATTTCCCATAGTTCTTTTTGGGTTTGAGAGTCAACTTTTAAGTTCTTTTTTTTTACCAGACTTGCTTACAAATTCTTGCCCGGGAGGTTTGAACAAAGTTTTTTGCTTTTGCAACGGGAGATTTGAACAGGCATTTTACATTTTCAATTATGGGACATTGGGAGGTTTCTGGTCTCTCCTCAGCTGGCTTTAACAGGTGTCTCTCCTTTAATTGACACTGGCCCCCAAATCAGAACCACACCTGCCTCGTTAGCCGGCATTGAGGCTGGCATTTCTGATAGCAACTTTCCTAGGGGCTTGTGTTTGTCTTAGCCAGTCAGTGAAAAACAAGATCACGCACTACAGCTTTTCCATAGCTCTTTCGGAGAGATTTTCTCCCACTGATTTATCTCATTTTGCTTGTTCCTTCCCCCCCCAGATGCAGAGCTTCAGGTATCTGCGGCTCTGTACCTTTGCTAGCTGCTTTTGGAGGTAGGGGCTTTTTTTCTCCCCCCGAATCTGCCTCAAGTTCTAGCAGCTTTTTCAGGTCATATTTTTTCTGGGGAGGATTATGTCCCTTCTCTGTTTCTTCAGAGTCTTTCTCCCAGACAGTTCCCAGTTTGGTCTCAGTTTATCCCCTCTACCCCAGAAACAGTTTCCGACACTACAGTGGCGGCTTTCCCTGCTACTGAAGGTAGGGGCTTTTTGTCCGTTTGTTTTCTGGGTCTGTGTGGTTTGCGTACAGACTGAAAATCTAACAAGGGAGGTTTTTGCCATTTCTAAACTCCCATTAGGACAGGTGTTTTGCCTTATCAGACCTTCACCTGGCCCAGTCCCCCAGTGGGTTGTGTTTGTCTGTCTGAGTGCTCAAGGACAGAGCTTATGCCAGAGGCAATCACCCCTTAGGGCTACACTCCCTCATCTGATTGGGAGTTAGTTGAAACAAAGCTTTTCTCAAAGAGATGCTTTCTGACAGAAAAGAAAGCTTTACTCCTGGATAGTTCTGTTCTGCCCTGGCTGGGCTCTTTCCCCAGACAGCGTTCTGACTCAGCAGCACAACTGCTTCAGACACAGTTCAACTTTACTGTTTTCCCAGAAAGGTCCTTACTCTGATAGGAAAGCTTTTCTCAGATTACTTTTTTTTTTCAGCTGTGGACCTATCAACCCGGGACTTGTAGGAAAGTGGACAACTGTGCCGTTCCCACTGGCTTTAGTTTTGTTCATTGGCAATCTTCCCCTGGGTCCTGCACCTTCCTGCCTCAGCTCTGTGCTCCAGGAAGTTTACCACTGCAGGAACCCTAGTATCCCCGAAATGCACCCCAACTCAGAGACGCTGGCCAGTCCCTCTGGGTTTTTGCTCAGAAGAGAGGATACAATGCTAACAGTTTGCATTGCTTCAGGGGATCTTTGCATTAGGACCATTAGGAGCACCTTTTCATTCTGAAATGCTCAACTCAGAAACAAAACCCTTGATGCCTCAGCTCGGTTGTAACTGAAAAGCTTGGCTTTTTTGCTTTTCTCAGGTAAAGTTTCTGGCCCTTTTGGGCTCTCTGTAGCTCTTTACCCACACTCTCCCAAGCGTTTCCCTCAGGGTACTCTGACCCACTGTCTTTTACTAGCTTGAAGAGACAGAGCTTAGAAGAGGTTTTTAGGAACTTGTCCCTGCCTCCTGCATTGCAGGGACAATTTTTAAGGCTTGAAAAACAGAACTTAGAGGTTTTGCTGTCTAAGAGGTTTGTTGTTTTTCCCTTAGAACTAATCACAGGTGGTCCCCATACTAATATCTTCAGGTGATTCTAATTTTTGTCCTTCTGAGAGAAAGTTAAAGGCTTTAGTTTTTAAGTTTGAGAGCTTTTGAGAAAGATGAAGGCTTTTTACCCCCAAATTTTCCAAGAAAAGCTTTAAGAGAAAGGTTTTTTCCCCCCAAGAGAAAGAGCAACTTTTCCCAAAACTTCCCAACTTTAAACTTTTTGGCTTTTTACATCCCTATTTTTGCCTCAGGGAGAAATCACTTTCTCCTGCCGCTTGGACTTAGCATTTCAGCTGCCCCAGGTCAAAAGCTTCCATAGGAAACCTATTCTTCCCCATAAGCTCGAAGAAGAGCTTTTTTACTACCCAAATAGCCCAAAGAAAGATTTTTTTCCCCCAGTTTGCATTCAGAGCCCCCAAGTTAGAAAATTGAAGAGTTTTTCTGTCTAGTTGCCTTACTTATTTTTTCCTACACAATCTTACACTTCTAAGTTTTTCCTACACTATTTTACTACCCTATACCTTATACTTATTTTTCACAGATAGAAATTGAGAAAGGGATAGAAGATAGAAAATTTTGACAGAAGAGAATTTCGCTGCAGCATCGGACATCCTTCCAGTCCGCTTTCCTTTTTCTCTCGAGGATAAAACCCCTGCCTCTCAAAAATATATATAAAAAATATATATTTTCCATAACACCGGCATGCCTCATCCACTGGCAGGGCTGAACTCAGCACTTTCGCCAAAAACTCTGTAATAAAACTATTATTTTCCTTTATCTTTAGTCCCTATTACTTTGTCTTTAGTCCCTGTTCATTTGTCTTTAGTCCCCCCTTCTTTTTTAGTCCCCCCTTTTTTTCTTTAGTCCCTTTTTTCTTTTTTCTTTAGTCCCTGTTCATGGCGCCATTCTGTGGGGCGTTTACCCAACCACCCCCACAGTTCCCCAGAGTTTTCTTGAGTGCGAGCAGCAGGAAATATTAGATAGAAGGATTTATTGCGGAGAATATCGCGGAGATAAACAGATAGAAAATAAAGGATAGCCTCGAGAGGGCCTGGAACCTATTCCAACGGGCCCCGACTGTCTCTGCCCCAGGGTTTTTATAGAGACGCCAAGGGGCGGAGCAAAAGACCTCCTCCCCCAGCACAGCCAAGTGCAGACCATCTCAGACACCTGCACTCAGGCCCGTGGTCCTAATCATCCTCTATGAGGACCTGCTGGGTAAAGCCACGAGGAACCCGAGAACGGGCTCCCACAAACATGCTTATATTTTATTTTTCAGCCTTGTGAGTTTTAGGCATGTCTATTTTAAGTTATATTAAAAAATGCAAGTACAGGGCTGGGTGTCATAGCACAGGCCTTTAATCCCAGCACTCAGGTGACAGAGGCAGGCAGATCTCTGTGAGTTCAAGGACAGCCTGGTCTACCAGTGAGTTAGTGAGTTCCAGGACAGCTGGGGCTAACATAGAGAGACCCTGTCTCCAAACAAAACAAGTACAGCAGGACAGAGGTAGGCAGATGTCTGTGAGTTCAAGGACAGTCTAGTTTACCTACCCAAGGAGTCCCAGGCCAGTCAGTCAGTAATACATAGTGATACCCTGTCTCAAAACAAAACAGAAAGAAAGAAAGAAAGAAAGAAAGAAAGAAAGAAAGAAAGAAAGAAAGAAAGAAAGAAAGAAAGAGAAAGAAAAGAAAAAAAGCAAATACAATCTAATAATTTCATCAGATCTTTGGGACTTTCATACAGTGTGTTTTGATTATATTCACTCACCCAGCTCCTCCCTGATATGTCCCCTTCCCTACTTGCCCAAGTCCCTCTTCCCCCGTCAGGTCTTTCTTGTGTTGTGTATACACTATTGGATGTGGGACTTGGCTGGAGCATGTTAACCAATGGGGACCACACCCTTTAAGGAAACTGGCTCTCCCTCCCCCAGCCCCTGTTGTCAGTGGCTCCTCAGCTCAGGGTGGAACTCGATGCCCACCTCCCTTGGGCCTTAACCCTTTTGTATATTTTAGTAGATAGTGCTGTGTCTATGAGAGTATTTCTTTAATTCTGCCTTATTTTAATATTTTAGTTATAATTTTACTTTATGCTTGATTGGTAATTTTCCTATTTCTCCTTTCTCTCCCATCTTATACCTCTTGTTTGAAGCATGCCTTACAATTATTGTTAAAACCTCTATCCCTCATGATTAATGTGTGAATGTGAGGTATGTTTGGTTCTCCACTGGCAGAGCTTGTTGGGATGTTACAGAACCTTTAGGACAGTGTTTTTTTTTTTTTTTAACCTGTGGGTCTTGACCCCCAGAGGAGTTGCATATCAGATATCCTGCATAGCCGATATTTATATTATGATTCATGATGGTAGCAAAATGACAGTTATGAAGTAGCAATGAAATAATTTTATGGTTGTGGTCACCACAACATGAAGAACTGTATTAAAGGCTCGCAGCATTAGGAAGGTTGAGAACCACTGCTCTAGGAGGTGGGACCTTGCTAGAGGAAGTGGGTTGCTCGGAGTAAACCTTGATGTTTTCTAGCCCAGCCTTTCTTCTGACTGGTCTCTGTCCTGTTTCATTGAGGTGTGAGGAGGTGAGGACTGGACTCCCAGCCTTATCCTCCGGCTGCCACTTGTTACTCTCCCCCTGTAGTTTGAATGAGAATGGCCTCCATAGGCTCAGATGGTTGAATGCTTGGTCCCCAGTTTGTGGAACTGTTTTGAAAGGATTGTGAGGTGTGACGTTGTTGGAGGAGGTGTGTCACTGAGGGTGGGCTTTGAAATTTGAGGTTTCAAAAGCCCAATCAGGCCCCATCTATCTCTCTCAGCCTTCTGCCTGTGGATCAGGATGTAGCTCTCAGCTACTTCTTCAGGACCATTCTTGCTTGGCGGCCACCACACACCCTGTCAGGATGATAATGGACTAACCCTCTGAAACTGTATTCAAGCCCCCAGGTAGACTCTTTTGTAAAGTCATGGTTTCTCTTCACAGCCATAGAACAGTAACTAAGATCACCTCACCCCAACCCACTCCCACTCTGGCCAATCCGCCATGATGAACTGCATCCTCTTAAACTGTAAGCCAGAATGAATCCTTTCTCCCTTAGGATCCTTTCTTGTCAGGCCAGCTGAAAACCAAGGGAAGAACTGTAGTTCAGGTCTAAAGTGTCTGCTAGTGAGCCAAGACAGTGGTTACAGAGGGAGTCTGCAGACAGGACCACTTCAGTTCTCTTGAGTTCTTCAGCTGACTGGATAAAGCCCACCCACATTACAGAAAAGCAATCTGTGTTATTGAAATGAAAGTCTACCAGTTTCAGTGGATCACCATTTAACCATGTTAACACAAAGTTAATTGTGACGTTCTTGTTGACTGTGGTGGCTTATGCCTTTAATCACAGCACTTGGGAGGCAGAGGCAGGTGGATTTCTGTGAATTCAAGGCTAGCCTGGTCTACAGAGTAAGTTCTAGATTTGTTAGAGTTCCATAATGAAACCCTATCTAAGAAAAAAATTTTTTTCGAGACAATTTTTTTTTTTCAAGACACAGTTTCTCTATGTAGCCTTGACTGTTCTGGAACTCACTCTATAGGCTGACCTTGAACTCATAGAGATATGCCTGCCTCTGCCCCCCTAGTGCTGGGATTAAAGGCATGCGCCACCACTGCCTGGCTAAAATTATTTTAAAAAGGAAAAAGACAAGCCCTTAGCTCCCACACTTCGAAGGCCATTAAATCTGTTTAACTGTCTATTCAAGATTCACTGACATGTTTAGTTCTGGATTTATATATCCCTGCGTGGTACTCAGAGGTAGTACAGAGTTCTACTTGGCCACAATGTTGTTATATCCCTGAGTGTTGGCTTCCCACCTGCCCATACATCCCCCCACCCGCCCCGTAGCATTTTCTCCATATTAATTAATCTTTTCATAAGCATCTTGTTTTCTCTCCATGCCATGTTCTGGGTAAGTTCCACAGAACTCTTTTGCAATTTATGAACTCTGTCTAGTCCAGAGTTTATTTTAGTTTTTCTTCATTTCTAGGTTTTCAATTCTCTCTCTTTCTCTTCCTCTCTCTCCCTCCCTTCTCTTGCTCTCTCTCAAGCTGTGAGCTAACCATGTCCACTTAAAATTTTAATTTTATTTATTTATTTATTTATTTATTTATTTATTTATTTATTTATTTATTTATGTGTCTGGATTGGGGTGTGTGTGTGTGGAGAGTCAGGATGACTTGTGGGACTCAGTTCTATTTTTATACTATGTGGGTCTTCTGGGGATTGACTGCAGGTTGTCAGGCTTGCTGGCAGGCACCTTTACTTTCTGAGCCATCCCACCAGCCCTCAATTTTTTTTCTCATCTGTCTCTTGTTTTGTATTTACTGACATTTGCTACATGACTTCACAGATTGCTTCATTTAGCTCTTAGAACATTTCAAACATGATCTTTGGTGGGTAAAACTAAAAATTCAATATGTAAGAAAAATTATATTTTTGTTGTCTTTTTAATTTGAAAAATATATTTTATGTGCACAAGTGTTGCCTATATGCATGTATGTACATCATTATGCATGCCTGGTGTCCACAGAAGTCAGAAGAGTGTGGTGATGTATTGTGTCCTCCAAAATATTGTCACCCTAATAAAGTTTATCTGAGGATCAAAGGAAAAAGCCAGCTACTTACTATATTAAACATAGAAGTCAGGCAATAGTAGCACATGCCTTTAATCCTATCACTCGGGAGGCAGGGATCTGTCTGGATCTCTGTGAGTTCAAGGCCACACTGGGAACAGCCAGGTGTGGTGGCACACAACTTAAATTCCAACACTAGTTAACCATAAAGGTCTGGAGGTCTGTACAGACAGACAGGAAGTGACAGAGCTGGGCAGGAAGAGGAAGTGATGTAGCTGGGCAGAGAGAGGAAGTGAAATGCAGAACAGAAAAGCATATAGGTGTGGGTAAACAGGAAGTAGTTCTCTTTGGCGGAGGATTTCCAAGTGGTAAGAACGTGGCTGGCTTCTGTCTGCTTTTTTGATCTCTCAGCTTTTTACCCCTATGTCTGGCCAGGTTTTTTTATTAATAAGACCGCTTAGCACTTCATCCTACAGAAGAGGGCATCGTGAGCTGTCAGGTGTGTACTAGGAATTGAACCTGGGTCCTCTGGGAGAGCAGCCAGTGCTCTTAGCTTCTGAGCCATCTCTTCAGCCCTTGTGTGTTTTTCGAGACAGAGTCTCACTATGTTTTCCAGGTTGGCCTGGAACTTTTGGCATTCCTCCTTCCTGCCTCTGCCTCCTCTGCTGGGATGGCAGGTCTGTGCCACCACCGTGCCTGTCTGTAAATACATGTTCTGCTTGTGGTTTGGATCGGCAGGCTTATCAGAGTGGAGGTTTTCCATTCCATTTTAGCCCTGGCTGCTGTTGCTGGCTTTTCTCGACCCCTCTATCACCTGCCTGGCTGTTTTAGTTTGCTCACAATGGATTTACAATCCCTGCAGCCTCCTCCTCTCTCTGGTCCCAGAGATCAGCTGTTCGACTTCACAGGAGTGCTTGTTTTTTATTTCAGAGGTCTGTGGCTCTTTGTAGTTGGGCTGTCCCTGCTGTGGTGTTCAGAGCACAGGGTGCTCAGTGTGAGGTATGTGCCAGCTTGACTAGGCAACTTACGTGATTTAAAAATACTTTGCCCTTGGCCCACACCTTTAATCCCAGCACTCGGGAGGTGGAGACAAGCAGATCTCTGTGAGTTTGAGGCCAGCCTGGTCTACAGAGTGAGTTCCAGGACAGCCAGAGGGGTACATAGAGAAACACCATCTTGCAAAAAAAAAAAAAAAAAATTGCCTTACTAATGGCACAAGATGGGCTTGGTTGGAAACAATTGGAAAAAATGACAGGAGTGGTTCAAATAATTACAGCATTCCCTGTCACCTACATTGAGAAAATAAACTGGCTGATAACGTGAACCAAAGGGGTTCAAAGGATTGCTCACAACACTTCAGGCCATTAAAACATGTATGTATGTATTTGTGTGTGTGTGCGCGCCACAGCCCACATGTAGAGGTCAGAGGGCAACTTTCAGGAGTCAATTCTCTCCTTGGAGGATGGAAATCAGGGTGTGACATGGGTTGTCAGCAAGCACCTTTCCCGATGGGCCATCTCGTTGGTCCTCTCAGGTGTATTTCTACCTCTCCTGTCCGTGAGACCCCCGGGCCAGGCAGCTGGTGACAGAGTGACTGTGTGGATCATTTCAAGTTTGGGTGTGAAATGGAGACTCAATCTGAGGGAGTCTAGCGAGATCACCCGGAATGGAGCTGGGAAGTGCTGTCCTGTGGTGGGAGGTATCCTTGGTAGCACTCCGGCTGCTTCTCAGCAGAGAAGGCAGCCAGGGAACCTGTGTTCTGCTGCTGGACCCCTCTTGCTAGCTGTGTGATGGCGATGGGGAAATCAGTTCACCCGACTCATTTCCGGAGATGACGTTTGTCGTCTGTGTCACGGTGGAGTGGCCTTGTTTCTGTGTTTAATTTGTGTAGTATAGGAGGATGATTTTTTCCCTTACCTCCTTCATCTGGGAACTTCCATGGTGCCAAGTTCCATCTTAGAGTTAAATGAATGACTTTGCTGGTCACTAAACCCAAACGTAATTTCAGATTTATCTGTGTAAAAATCGTTCTCCTCTCTGAGAAAATCAACCACGTCAGGTGCCTTTTGTTAAACTTTGATTTCTTGGGTACAGGACCCTCCCTAGTGGTTCAGAGGGAGCAGTTTGAGGGCCCAAGGAGGTAGAAGAATTCATCTTTGGAGATGGAGCGTCGTTTCCAGGGCAGGTGTTTGTGTCCAGACCGGCAAACCCACCACACTTCCACTATCATTTACCCTCATGCTGTCACTGACGTGTTCTGGACCAGGAAGAGTGCACTTGGGCCACAGAGCTCTGAGGAGCAGAGCATTCTTTTTTTTAAACTTTTATTGATTCCTTGTGAATTTCACATCATGCATTCCAATCCCACTTATCTCCCCATCCCCTCACATCCACCCTGTGCCCTTGCAACCTCCCCAAACCCTGCTGGGGCAGAGCATTTTGAGCCGTGACTGTGATTTATACACACAAATATGGACTTGGCCGTGAGGGACCTGAGCAGGAAGCTCTGTGGCCTGGGCCTGTCTTAGCTTCCTCACTGCCAAGATGAGTGGCTGAAGTAGGTGACAGCACGAAGTCTCTTTTGTTGTCCCACCCATGCCAGACCTAGGCAAGGCCTGGCCCTGGAGTGGGGATGGAGGTGAGTGGCTCCTTGTTGGGTCTCAGGACTCAATGCTCTGGTTTCTTCCTGAGAGTGACCCCTGGAGACCCTTCTCAGATCATCTGCCAAGCTTCTGACCAATACTGGTTATTTCCTGAACTGGAGAGTTGGTTCAGCGGTAAGAACACACTTGTTGGTCTTGCAGAGGACCCGGGTTCAATTCCCAGCACCCACATGGCAGCTCACAGCTGCTTGAAACTGCTGGGGATCTGATGCCTTCTTTTGACTTCTGCAGGCACCAGGCACGCACAGGGTGCACAGACACACATGCAGGCAAAGCATTCATACACCTGACAGCCAACTAAAGAAGCAAACAAATAAAAATCAAAGTGATCATTATTGATGTCTTTCCTACCCTGGTTCCCTGGTGAATAAAGATTAAGGTTAGTGTTGCTGGAGGCTGGGGCAGTGATTTAAATCTGCTGCCTTTACACCCAGTAAGGTGGCTAAGGGCACCTGTCTCTAAGCCTGATGATCTGAGTTTGATCCCAGCACACATGTTGGAAGGAGAGAACCATCTACTTACTGCAAGTGAGATGGGCTGTGTTGAGGGTATGCACACATGCGCAAACAAACAAGTAAACCTGCTGCTTTTATGCTAACTCTCCTCAGAATTTAAAAGCAAAGAAGGAATGGGGAGGAGATATCCCAGCCTAAGCTTGGAAGCTTTTAAATGGCTGGGAAAAAAAAAAAAAATCATTGCATTAAGCCACAGTATACGGCACTCTGCAGGTATGTTATAATTTTCCTTTTTAAAGAAGACATCCAATGGCCATAACTGCTTTTGTATTGGAGCAGGGAAGCTCTCCCTGAATCTGAAAAGCTTTCATCTGCTATTCCTAATACACACTCCAAGGACGACGCCGTCTTGAGGAAGCACAATTAAACAGGGGGGTTAGTCCTTTCTCCCAGCCCTCAGGTTTAATTTTCCTGATTACAGTAGATTATGAGCCGTTGTGAATCTTGGTCTCCAGGAGAGACAGCGCCTTCTCCAGGTCCTTCCAACAGTTGTTTATGGCAGTGCCAGCCTCTTTCTGCCTCTCGGAGGCTCTTTATTTTTAAAGCAAGGCAGACAAGGCCTAAAATTATTCCATTAAAGAGGGGCAATTTTTGTAATGGGACTTAGAGTGCTTTGCAGAAGTGCAGGCAAGTTTCTTCAATATCCTGAGCATTATTCGCTCATTTAGTTAAATGATGTTTCTAATTCTCTGGTAATTACACGTAATGAGGCACTTTTTCTCTTCTTGATGAGACTTTAGCTTAATATGAGATGGCGTATTTTTTTCTTCTTCTTTTTTTTCCCATGGGGATAATTACCCCTTCCCAGGAAAAGCAGGGTTTGTTGTGCAGAATATAGCAAATTATTTTATTTCCTGCCATCTTGACTGCCAGTAAATTATAAAATTAAGTTTCTGTGGCGCATTAGCACCATTTTGGAAAAGGCTGGAGACTTTTTCTTTCCCTTTTTTTTTGAAGAGAGCTTGCCTGCTCCAATACAAAAAGAAAAGAAAACAAAACAAAAACCACCTTATGTACTGCTGGCTTCCAGGGCTGTAGAGGCCATTATTCATAGATTAGACTTTTTTTTTCCCTGCTAGTTTCTAGTATTCAGATATATTAAGGCAGCAACATAGGTTTAATTTTTCTGGATAATATCCAACATAGAATGTTCTTGTAAGTGCCTTTGTGCCCAGGTAATTATCATCATAAAGTTAAGTAATATGTCTCTTCTTTTTTCTGGCCTTTTTTCACTCATCCTTTGAATGTCAAATTACGTGTGTGTGTGTGTGTGTGTGTGTGTGTGTGTGTGTGTGTGTGTGTAATGCTTCCACTAGATGCAAAGCAGCTAAATTTGAATCACACGAAGGTGATGCTAAAAGCAAGAAATTCTGAGTTAATATGGTCATTCTACTTAACTCTTCCTGTCGGAAAGCAAATTTGAAGGGAGAGAAATGTGGAGGAAGAGCATCATTAAGGATAATGTCATATTGACTTTGGCCTTCTGGATGCAATGATTTTTGCAGGTTTTAAGAAAAATGTGTCAATGCATATGTGCATGTATACTTCTTATTGCTTGTTTGTTTTTGCAGAGGGATGCTTTCTGTGGCAGAAATAGCAGACAGAGAGGAAACTGGAGCCCCTGGCTTGGGAGCCAGGGGCTGGTGAAGGTGGGCTCCATTACTCTTAACCAGCCGCATGGTTTACCTTTCCTTCTGTGAAGTGGTAGTCCCTGAAGACCATCTCTGAATCAAATCCAGTAAGGAAAGGATCATGTGACCTAGATCTGAAGTGTG
The DNA here is from genome assembly GCF_949786415.1 of Peromyscus eremicus. Classification (NCBI taxonomy): domain Eukaryota; kingdom Metazoa; phylum Chordata; class Mammalia; order Rodentia; family Cricetidae; genus Peromyscus; species Peromyscus eremicus. The sequence continues at coordinate 71,102,579 of NC_081416.1, read as the reverse complement.
TGTGTGTTGTCATAGCCCCTACCTGCCACCATCCCTTCTAATGATTCTGTTTCCAGGTGTGCAAGTGTCTCTTCATCCCTACTGAACGGCTCAGTGGGATAGTAAAGAGATGATGCCCAGTGCAGGGTCTGTCCAGAACCAGGGCTTCAGGGACATTTGAATCCGAGATCTTTCAGTTCAGCACTGTGTTTCTTCATTGGAAGTGTGTCCCTGGGGCTTCTGAAAGATGGCTTAATATTTCACTCCTCTTGAGGGAGACTGAAGGCTTTTTAAAAATTCTACTTTATGTTGTTTTTGTTTGTATGTCTGAATCCACATGTGTATATTGTGAAAGGATAGAGCATGTTGGATGTGGGCTGATTGCTCCAAGTTTGGGAAAGGGATATTTATCAAACTTGATGACTCTTTCTCACCTGTGTAATAAGCCTGTAATAAAAGCCACCCATCTGGAGTTCTGATTTTAAGAAAGTGCTGTCTGCAGTCATTTGGTTTGGCATAGTTACACTGGTCACCTCCTTTGACCCCTTGGAGTCACCGAGGTGGCTCATATGCCCTTCCTGGTGTCCCTCTCTCCTGACACAGAGGTCCAGACCCAGCCCCTGTCTGCCTTGCTCCTCAAAAGAGCTTCCTGATGTCCACAATGCTGTGAACTAGGAAAGCCAACATGGTTGAGATCAAGACTGGGTTAGTTTCTCTATTTGTCTTTGTGATCACTATGAGAAGCACTGTAAAGAAGGAAGGATTTCTTCTGGCTTGTGGTCAGAGATGGTGAAGTCCATCATAGAGGGGAAGGCAGAAGTATGAGGCATCTGTCACATGTGTCTCCAGTCATGAAGCAGAGAGCCACGAATTCTGGTGCACCATTGGCTTTCTCCTTGATTTTTTTAGCCAGAAACCTCTTCCAGGAGGTGGTGCCACCCAGATATGGAGTGTGCCTTCCCTTCAGTTAATCTGCTCTGGACACTCATGGACTTGCCCCAAACTCAAGCGAGCATAATCCATTCAAGCTGACAAATTGACTCTTGCAGAACCCAGAGTCCACGGATCAGCTCCCAAGTTCTGCATCTGCCATCTGTCAGTCTGGGAATTTGTGCAAGCTGCTGCTTTTCTCTGAGCCCCCTTTCCTCAGCTGTAAATGAGTGTCATAATGATAACTTATTTTTGATTAAAATGAGGCATATTTCCTAAGACTTAATTGTTCAGCAATGTAAGCTCTGCTGCTGTTACTACTGCCTCGACACCTACAGCTTGCCTACGTGTTTGGAGACAACATCCCAGCCACTGTTCCCTTAACTTAAAATAGTATTTGCACGGCCTCCTGTCTACCATCTTATTCCTTTCTTATCCCCAGACATCAGTTCATTTGGATCTTCTCCATTCAGCCATCAAGTATGTCTTAGCTACTTTTCTATTGCTGTGAAGAAACACCATGACCAAAACAATCTATAAAAGAAAGCACTTAACTGGGGGTCTTGCTTACAGTTTCAGATGGTGAGTCTATGACCATTATGGTAGGAAGCACAGCAGTAGACAGGCAGGCATGGCACCGGAGCAGTAGCTGAGAGCTTACATCTGATCTACAGGCACAAGGCACGGAGAACTAACTGGGAATGGCGCGTTTGAAACCTCAAAGCCCACCCCCAGTGACACACCTCCTCCAACAAGGCCACACCTCCTAATCCTTCCCAAACAGTTCCACCAACTGGGAACCAAACATTAAAATATATGAACCTATGGGGGCCATTCTTATCCAAACTACCACAAACTATTTGCAGTGTGCCTACCATATGCCAGTCCATATGCCAGTCCCACTTGCCTGCACTGGTCATCTCACACACTTTTGGTGACAGCCCTAGTTAGAAAAGCCCTGTGTTTGTTTTCCCTGAACTCCTGAAGGACCATTCTTGGCATGTAGCCACAGGCCCTGCAAGCCTGAAGACTGTAGGCATGGCGGACCACTTGTAATTCCAGCCTTGGAAAGTGGAGATAGGATCCCTGAGCAAACGGGCTAGCAAAATTGGTCATATTGGCGAGCTCTGGGTTTGATTGAGAGACCCTACTTAAGTGAAAAAGGTGGAAGAGCAATTGAGAATGATTTCCAGCACAACCTCAGACTTCCACATGCATACACGCTCAGATTCAGGTACTCCCCCACAAATGTCACCACACGGTGACATACAAAAACATCCATCTACACATGCATCATACACACACACATTAAAAATAGAAAAAAGAAAACGGAGTCACTGTGTCCCAAACATGGGAGGACTCCTGAGACAGAGCCTCCACACCTTGCTGGCTTCCTACTTGAGTCAGTCTCTTCCTGGTGGCAGTCCCCATAGACTGTCCTTGCTGGACACTTTCCCCAGGACTCAGATGGTGGAGGGTGGAGACCCAGGAGTATGTAAAAAGAAGGTTGGAAAATTCCTCTTAGCATAGGAATAAACACTACTTTGAATATTCAGTCCTTGAGGTTATAAATAACTGAGTTTTCATTGATGTGTAAGTGGTGATACATTTTGTACAATAATTAGTTATTTGATTACTTTTGTTTTAGCCTGAAGTAGAGGACAATTGACAACCGTGAATGCCCTAGAGACGGATGGGGCCGGGTGAGCTCCCTTTATTTATTACAAAACGCAACTTTATTAATATGAATTGACAGTAATTAATTTGCTAGTGTTGATGTTGTTAATAATTGCATGTAATTTATGAAATATTCATGCTGGAGTGAAATAAAGTAATGCATGGGTCCTGGGGCTTGGCTGTTAAGAAAAGAGTGACTAGTTCAGCCACGACTTGGTACTTCAGTGTGCTGATAAGCAGTGGCTTGAGACACAACAATGTTTGCATGAGGATAACCTTGAACTTCTGATCTTCTTGACTCCACCTCCTAAGTTCTGGGGCTCAAACCCAGATATTTATGCATTCTAAGTAAGCAGTCTACCAACTGAGCCACACCCCCAGCATCTTATTTTGGATGTTTTAAATTGACCTCTAGGCATTTGGGGGATTCTGGATTTATGCTTCAGGGAATCATAGAACTCTCTAAAATGAAACAGTACCTAATTTCATATTTCTAAAAGTCAGCAAGCAGTTATTTTATCCCCATTTCACAGATAAAGAAACGAAGGCCAAAAGACAAGTCTTGGCTCCCAGGCATGCTGAATTGTCAGAGGCAAACCCAGCTCTAGGACCTCTGCCTCCTAAGTCAAGGACCACAAAATAAAATTTAATTTTGCTTTTATTCCATTTTTTTTCTGCCTATGAATGAAAGTATGGACGGCGCTCCCTCTAATTCAGTTTGGTCTCTTGTTCCTAGAAAAGGATTGCAGTTAGAGGGCATGACAATTGAATTCTGCTAATGCAGTCAGTGGCGCAGGGGCCCTCGCTGGAGCCTGTGGTCCTCTGGGTCCAGGCGCCTCAGTCTGCAGGCTTGCTGGAGAGGACCCCTTGCCACCCTGGAGGTTTCAGGCCAGAAGCCCAAGGAGCAGCTGTGGAGAGCTAGAACATGCTCTGGCCCACCACGGAAGTCTTGGCTCACTCCCCCACTTAGCACGGCCCACATTTGGTGTCGGTCCTCTGCCGCCATATTGAAATTTTAAAAGAATTGAACGTATTTCATTCTCATTTCACACCAGGCCTATTTATGTAGCTGGTTCTGCCCTCCATCTGAAACTCGGAGACAGGGTCTGAGGTAGTTAACCCCTTTCAACCTTCAGCTTTTCATCTGCGAAGCGAGGATGAGTGTAAAGAATAGAAACTACATGTAGGCAGAGATGTGCCCCTATCTCTTCCCTTAACCCAGTGGCGCAGGTGAGGTATCCAGTAAAGGGGCCACCCCTAGGAATCGAGGTCCCCTTAAGACAATGCATTTTTCCTTTCCAGATTTCCTGTTCTCTGCCGCATCCCCTATGAGTGGACTTGAGGTTCAGCTAGGTCTGCCCATCTTTCTGAAGCCCAACTCAGCAAGGTGTAGCCTTGTCGCCCCACGCCCGCCAGAACCTAAGTATGATTTTTGGATTTGTTTTTTGTTTTTTGAGACAGGGTTTCTCCGTGTAGTTTTATTGCCTGTCCTGGAACTCGCTCTGTAGACCAGGCTGGCCTCGAATTCACAGAGATCCACCTGGCTCTGCCTCCCGAGTGCTGGGATTAAAGGCGTGCACCACCGCAGTCCGGCTCTAAGTATGATTTTTAACTCCTTAATTGCTCTTTTTCTAAATCTTCCTTCTCGATGGTGACTGCGCTCTGTAAGTGGCTGACCTCCACACCCCCTTATCTCAAGGAGCCCAGCGCTTTTTTTAAAATTTATTTATTTATTTATTTATTTATTTATTTATTTATTTGAGCTGGATCTCTCTACATAGCCCTGGGTGTCCTGGTAGTCACAATTCAACCATTGTAGACCAGGCTGGCCCCAAACTCACAGAGATCCACCTGCCTCTGCCTCTGAGTCCTGGGATTAAAGGTGTGCGCCACCAACCCGCTGTGGGCTGGTTTTTGTTCCTTCTCTTCCCTTTTGTCCTCCTCTCTTTCAGACAGAAGATTTACAGCTTGCCTGTCCGGAGTGTTCTGTGGAAACTCTGTATGTTGTCCCTGAACTTCCGTTTGTGTTCTGTCTGAGCTTCTTTTATTAATGGGACTAGAACCCCAAGAGGGGACTATGATTTCCTGGGCATCATGTGATGGCTCTGCAGGGCTCCCCCAAAATCCCAGTAACACTTCTTTCCTGCTGTTTACTTCTTTAGTTGGCAGAAAAAAAAGAAAAGAAAAAAGAAAAAACCGAACCTGGTGCCGCACCCTAGTTTGCATCAGAATGTTTGATGCCGTCAAGCTCTGGAGGGGTTGAATGAAACCATGCCTTATGAATTATGAGGTGCAGGGCCGAGTCAAGGGGTTTGGGCTGGATTTGTGTCTTCCAGTACTCACAGGAGCAAGCAAGAGCTGTAGCGTCTTCCAGAAGGAGGGCGAAGAAAGATGGAGGCCAGTCCAGAGGTCTTTTCGGACCCTCCCTGAGCCTGTAGGGTCAGAAGCAGGGAACAGGCTGATAAATCTGTAGCTAATCCAGGTTGATAGTGTGCCCTGCAGTCTTGGTTGAGGATTTTGGAGGTCACCCCTGGAGTCAGAATGATGCGGGGCTGTCTGGGCTCAAGCTGACTACACTGGTTTCCTCCTGGGGTTGAGCTTCACCAGTCTGAGGAGAAAATAGAAATGCACAGTGTTTTCAGCAGATGACCATTTTCCCAGTGACACATGTTTTCTCCCAGAACTGATTTCTTGTAGGTGTCAACGGTGTCATTTTTCAGGTGCCTTCTTGGGCCAGGGGACAGTTGAGGATGCCCAACACGGTGACAATAAAAGGTCCTGTGTGGGTAGAGTGATGTAAAAGTGATTTTTGCATAGCTGTGACCAACAAACACATCTGAGACAACAACTTAAAAGGAATAATGGTATATTTTGGCTTGCCGGCTCAGTTTGAATCCACAGTCCTTGGCTCGGCTGATTAGGATCTGTGACAGACGAAGCAGGACGCCCGCCGTGGTGGTGGAGCACATGCAAGAGGACCCTCTCCGCCTGGCAGTGGACAAGCAGAGAGGCAGAGAGAGCCCGGGAACCTGGTAGAACCTTCAAGACCACACCCCGCCCCCCCCATCCCAGGTCATTTCCAGAAGTTTCCGGAATCTCCCCAAATAGGATCACCTGGACTTGAACTCAGGTTCTCACATTTGTGCAGGAAGCACTTTTATCTGCTGAGTCATCTCCCTAACCCTCAAAACAGATTTTTTTTAAATTAAAATTTAATTCAACTGTTTATTTTCCTTTGTTAATGTGGCTTCGAGAGTACATAATATGTGTGGGTATGCAATTTATTTATTTATTTATTTTTTGGTATAGAAGGTGGAACACAAGACCTTGTGTGTGCTAGGCAAGCACTCCATCACTGAGCGATACTGCCCGCCCGTGTTTCTTTCAGGCAATGCTGGGCTAGACCACGAGTCCAGGATGGTCTTCTCATTAAAATCTCCTGAGAGCTCCCGGAAGGCTCAGTATCCATGGCCCAGTGAGGGTTCAGAACACAGCAGATTTCTAAAGAATATAAAACAGGCAGCCAAAGACAGAGGGAGCATCCATCATACTCTTTGGAGTCAGACAAACCTGGATTCAAATCCTGGCTCAGCCAGCTCCTGAGCCATCTGTGGGACGGGTCTGCTAGCCTCTGCTCATCCCTTTCTTCTTCAGTCAAAGACCTGCTCATGGAGGGCTTGGTAGATCTGGCTCCCAGCACAGTGCATGCTGGCCTTGGACAAAGGGGTGGGGTGAGTGTGAAACGTGTCAGGGTGGCTGGCAGGGAGTCCTTTTGCGGACACATCTGGACCAGGCTGCATACTTCCTCTTTTCGGACATTGGCAGAAGCCTCTGGATTAGTTCCTGAGCCCACTGGTGGGTGAAGGCAGAGCATCTTGCCTGGCTCTGACTGTCCTGTCCCAACCCAGGCGACAGCTTGGAGGAGGGGCCTCTTGACAGTGGTGATGGGCAGGGCACAAGGGCATTTCAGGTCAGTCCCCACCTCTCTCCCAAGAGTCCCTCCCCTTGGGGCCTGCCCTTCCTCACCTCCCCTGCCAAGAGCTATCTCTGAGCTCCGCATCCCTTGGCTGTTCCTAAAAGGACCTGAGACACACAAAAGGGAGCTGCATTTTCCGTTATCAAGACACAAAATCCTTACACTTAATTAAAACGTGCCATGGCAACAAGCCAGGCACGTGAAGCTGGGAGCAGGGTGGCCGTCACTGCCGAGGGCCATGCCCACGTGCCATGCTTTTGTTCTGGGCGCCAGGAGGGGTGACTGCACCGAGTCTTTTGTGAGTATCTCCTTTGTCTGCAGCATGGGGCAGACACGCAGGGCCTCCGTGGGGCCTATGCCTGCAGCCTTTCTGGAGCTAACACCCTGATCAGGCCGTGAGACTGGGAATCTCGAGCAGGCTGGGCCCAGCCTATATCAGCTGGGGATCCTGCTGGCGCACAGGTGTGAAAAGACATAGTCCCTGTATTCTGGATGCTCCTGGGAGAGACAGACACAGAGCAGATTGTTCTGTGACAGAGGGAGAAGGACTTTGCTGGGGTATGGAAGGAGTGTGATGCCAAGGAGAGGGCTTGGAATCTGAAGGCTTCCTGCAGGGGGAGCCCTCCAAGCCCTGTGGCAGTTGAATACAGAAGGGAAAAGATGGAGGAGGCTGGAGGTGAGGAGGGAGGGTATTTCCTAGCGCAGTATGAGCTGAGGTATGGGGGTCAGAAAGGGCTAGGGTGTGTGGGGATGCACGTCTCAATGCCTCAGGAGGAAGGGCGGGGACTGTGGAATGCTCACCCGCTTTGGTTAGCCATGGTAGGGCAGCTGGAAAAGCTGCAAGAAGAGTCATTCACCCTCACCTGAGCACCAAATGCATGTCCCCTTCGTGAAGCCACTCCAAATGTGAATGGCTGAGGTAAGGCATGGTCAGCCTCCCCCCATGGACTGAACAGTGGCCCCTAGTGTGGGCAGAATGAGTGAAGAGGAGTATCATGCATTAACCCTAAAGCTCCCAGCATTCCCACCAGATGTGGTGGATTGAGCAAGTGTCAAGTCACTGTAGCTTCTCACTACTGCTAAATAAAGTCACATTAAGGCTTCTTGGCTTTTTTTGTTTGTTTGTTTGTTTGTTTGTTTGTTTGGCTAGTGCTGGGAGTCGAACCAGGGCCTTGCACATGCTAGACAAGTGCTCTAACAAGAGTTACATCTCCGGCCTCGCTTTAAGGCTTTACTTATTCCAGATACTTCTTGGCCTCATCTGAGCTGGTGCGTGGAGAAGGGAAGCTCTTGGCTTGGGTGCGTACTTCACGCCTCAGGCTTAGTTTGGGAAAAGGTCCAGTGGGGTAGGGCATGCATAGGGCCAAGCGGGGAGCCTAGAACCTCATAAATGAACTCTATTTTATGTAGTACCTAATTTATGTAGAGCTGGGGATCGAACCCAGGGCTTTGCGCATGCTAGGCAAGCACTTTACCAACTGCTACATCTCTCAACCCTCTGAATTCTCTTAAAAGCTATCGATATAGAGGCTATAGAGCCCTGCGGACAAAGATTTTTTAAAATAATTTTTCCAGCGTGAGACATTGCCTGGTCCCCTCCAGTTTTATCCCCTGCCTTCTCTGGGCTGGCCTGGAAAGTAAGGACTGATTCTTTTAAAATAAATACCGGGTGCTGTGGCTGATTCAAAGGGCCTAAGGTCTGCTGGGACCTCTCGTTCCTCTCAGAAGGAGTGGGACTTGGAACAGGATTAAAACACAGAAGATAAGAAGCCTTGAAGGCAGAGATGATGACTCCTGGGGTTCCTCCAGGTACCTGCAGAGCCCGTGGCAATCTGCCCCACAGGGAGCCTGCGCCACTGAGAGGGAAATGGCCCAATTCAGGACTGGTTAGAAATTGGGCTCATATGCCGGCCATTAGGGAACTTGAGTCGACGAGCAAATGAGAACTTTTTGTAGTTGCACAAGAGAGCACCATTCTTAATTCGCCCTCTTCATGGCCGTGGGAGATGAGCACTTTATCGGAAACTCAAGTGCCCAGACTGAGAAGCGAAAGGAAGCCGCTAGTGTGAGAAGGGGAGCCAGCTGTGCCCTGTTCCTCTGTGGCCGCATGTCCACGCTGTGTTCTTGGTGTGTGGTCCCAGGAGCAAGTGCAACCGCAATGGGTACGACGGGGTCATCAAAGAACGTGTGTCCATCAGATGGGCAGAGATGCTCTTCCCCCGGTAAGATCCACCGAGGGTGATAGAGAGTGCAGTGATTTCTGACCAGAGGATGGAAACTCTTTCAGAGTGGCTGCCGGGACATCTCTGCTGGCACTTGGTGCTCTCTTTATATTATTTAATGGCCAGAGTGAAGCCTGACTTATGCTTTTGGCCCAGCCTGTTGTCCAAGGTATAACACCTGGGTGCCGTTTTGTTAGGCAAGTACGGTACTGGGGGATTCTATGGCCTTGGGGCCAACCAATTATGGATTGAAGCTAGTTTTAAAAATCCCCATGTTTGGGACCAGAGATGTGGCTCAGTTGACAGAATACTTGGCTAGCATGCTTAAAGCCCTGGCTTTGATCTTCAGCACTGCATAAACTGGCTATGGTGGTGCATGCTGGTAGTCCCAGCCCTTGCGAGACAGAGATGAAGAATCAAGAGTTCAAGGACATTTTTGGCTATATATACATATATAGTTATATAGATATATTATGTATTTATTTCAAATTATATAAATACCTTGTTTCAAATATATAAGCAATTATACATTTGTATATATCTATATACTTGTATATATATGTAAGTATATATGAAATTGTTTCTGTACTAAACACAGACTTTTTTCTTGTCATTATCTTCTAAATAATATTATGACAACTATTTACATTGTCTGGGACATTATATAGGTAATCTATAGACCCTTTATAGTACCTGAAGTTATACACAGCGTATGTACAAAGCTGACACTTTAAAGCTAGGGACTTGTGTGCCTATGGATTTTGGTATCATTGGATGTCCCGGATAAGAAGTGGGATCTGGGAGAACTGGATGTTAGAATGTTTTCTACCTTAAGCTGTTGGACCTTGGACTTTGTACAATACCTTTCCAGACATGGAAAATATGGTACACAGACTCATGGTCAAAACCATATTTGGGTCCAGGTTTTGTGATTCTTTAATGGCTTCCCTTGTCCCAGACTTTCACCCAAGTGATGTCAGCATCAGAGAAACCGATCTTTCGATGCTATTGTCCCCTCTAGGTAGCCAAGAAGCAGCTAACCACTGGTTAATGCCAGCACCCACCTACCCACGGAGTGTGGGACCACTGGCTCCAGCGGATCTTGTCACGAGTAATCCCAAGGACGGGACGTACTTTAAGGCACTGTGGGCATTGGCGGATACTACAGGCTGGTTTAGTGCCATGTTATGCCTGACATGTGAGAGACACAGTTTTGCAGGGGCCTGGGAGGAGAGTGACATCTGAGAAGGGTAGATTGCGAAGATGTTGGGGGTGCTTTCTGGGGACAACTGGTGTTTCTAATACAGCAGGCTTACTACGTCCGCCCACGTCATTTGATAAAATCCCAGCACAGGTGCGGGGCTGGTCCAGATGCTTCGTCTGCCTCTCTTTGACTCCTCATCTCTATGACTGATTTCTAGAAATCTTGCTTTTTGTTTTTTTTTTTTTTTTTTCTTTTTTAAATATATCAGTGAGACAGTTTGCAGATAATAACAACAGAACATTACACTCTACGTCCTTAAGTGAACTACACTGTGGTCATTAGTGTTAAAATGTTAACTTGACAGAATATAGAATTACCTGATACATAGGGTCCTGGGCACACCCGTGGGAGATTATTTTGAGGCAGGGAAACCTGCCCACTGTGGGTGTCACTATCCTTTAGCTGGGATCCTTGACTGTCTACATGGAGAAAAGTTGCTGAGTAGCATGCATTTTCCCTCCCCTGTGTCCTGAGTGTGTGACCATCTGCTTCAAGCGCTCCTGCCTTGACTTTCTTGCCATGACGGACTTTGCCTTGAACGGTAAGCTGAAATAAACCTGAAGTCGTTTTGTTAGATTATTGCATCACAGCAGATGACTAAGACATGTGCTGTTCCTGTTAGTTTTTCTTCAGATATCTCTTCTATTTGCCCCAAACCCCTGCCTCTGGAGCCTCTCTCATGAAGCCTCTGAGGTGGCTTGGCAGATTATCTTCATTGTCAAACTGGAATGAGAGCGCCCTCTAGCCACCTGGAGGTGTCTCTGCACAATTCCTTTAACTGTTCACTAAGTGACAGCTGGCACCCTCTCCTGAATGTCCAAGAGGCCTTCTTATTTAATTCTTTTCGTCTTTCTACTGCTTGTTCCTATGGTTATAAAAGCCTTGCCCTGTCTAGCATATAAAAGACATGCAGTACATGTTTCCTGAAGGAACATAGCTCTTTAACAATCTTTTCTTTTGTGGGGTTGGAGAGATGGCTCAGTTGGTAATGTGCTGGCTTTGCAAGCACAGGGACTTGAGTTTGATCCTCAGAACTCATGCCAAAGGACTGTGGTGCACCCTTGGATTCACTGTTCTGGGGAAGCAGAAGCAGCTAGACCCTGAGGTTCGCCAGCCGCTGGCCAGGCTAGCCTACCAGGCAAGGTCCAAGCCAGTGAGGGGTTCTGTCTCAAGAAGGAGCAGCAACACTGGTGGTCATCCTCTGTCCTCTAACTTCCACATGCATGTGCACATAGACACACATACCTACACACTCACACGTGTGCACACACACACAAGCCTCAAAAGTTCAAATAATAGGCAAATGTCTGAAATAAACTATAAATGGTTCCTTGCACTCTGTTTTTGTCCTAATCCTCTGGGTAATTTGATTAACAATTTGTTGTATGTTTTTCAAGGTTTTACAAATACAAATATAAGCTTCATGCACATTTATGGAAAAGAGAAATACATGTGGGCCGCTGCTGTGGCTCAGCCTGTAAAGGTACTTTCGGCTAAACCCTGTGACTTGAGTTAGGTCCCCAGGACCCACACCATGGAAGGAGAGAAATGACTCCTGAAAGTTGTCCTCTGGCCTCCACAGATGCATACGTACACAGGATTGGCCAGTAAAATGCAAAATCTGCTGTGAAAACACAGACATAAACCATAGACTGAGATGCCTTTTCTCTCTGAAAATGAGATCATTTAATCTGAACTGGTGAATTTTTTTTAAAATTTTTTTTTCCTGTCCATTTTTTGGCCCTTGCAATGTATCACGGGTATCTTTCCATTTCAGTTAATATTCAGCGATCAGGGCTCTCTAATAATCTATTTACCCAACCCATTGTTTCCCATAGCACAGAGGCTATGGCCAGAACTTATCTAGCTACCCTTGCACAGCTGTGTGAATGTCTCTGTGCAGAGATCCCTAGAATAAGATAGGACCTTTTAATTAAAGCCCCCAACACAGGCCCCAAGCCTTGGAGGGCTGCTCCATAAATACTGGCTGATGACAATACCATGGTGTCATATTAATTAGAACAGGAAGAGACCCATTAGGGCAACCAATGCACATTCATAGGGCAAACTGGTCCTAAAAAAGGAAGACAGAACACTTAATATGCTCATCTGCAAAGACAAAAAAAAACCGTATTAACTGTATTAAGTAGCAAGTTACGTGAGCACCAGCATAGAAATACGTTCCCAGAGGAGAGTTTGCGGCACAGAATGCATAAAGACACCGCATTAAAGATGAAACAAGAGGGATTATTTACCCAGCATAGTTACCTGGAAAATATACAATTTGATCTAGATAGAGGCTTTTACCGTACAAATTATTGTGGCCTCTACTTCAATCACAAACAGCCTTCAAGTTGGGCAATTGCCTTATAAAAAAAAGGAGACGAGAACAGTTTCCAATTGTCTGGAATGAGCTTCAGAAACAGGCTGCTCGCTTCTGATGGAACAATTTAAGCTGCTCGTCTCCTTATCAGATGTGGACATCATTTTTCAGAAGGGGTAACCAGCTCAAATTAAATAGTTTTGCTGCAGACAGTCTGTCTGTCTCCCCTCCCCCCACCCCCTCTTCTCCTGCACACAGGGACCTGCAGGCCTCTGCTAATTTAGGAAGATTGGTCTGGGCAATGGTAAAGTGAGATGAATAGAAACAACTTTAACAGAGAGAAAAATGAGCGATATTAAAAAGAAGAGAAAAGAAAAGGAAAAGAGTAATAATGGCCGGTCAGGCTGATTTGACAAGGGAGAGACTATATCCTTGCCTGGTCGATTGTCTCCTAAACCCTTTTGAAACCCCAGGTTTTATTTGCAAATGATCTTCACTATGGTCCAAGAGTTCAACAGGAAAAATAATGAGCTAAAGCCACGAGTTGGCTTGAGCCAAATAGGGCTCTCGTGTCATTGTGAGGGGAGGTGAGAGAGAACAGCTCCTGGGCCATTTTGACCAAATTGCCTCAGTTCAGGCAGGGGCTGGTTATCTTATTGTCTCAGGTGTTTCTCAGCCTCCTGCACTTGCCTGGTCCTCTTCCTCCATTTTCACTTGGGCCCAGTGAGCTCAGCTGCAGAGAGGAGGGGCCTCTTTCTCCACCTGCCTGCAGAGCAGAGGAGTAGCATTCTGGGAGCCTGCCAAGAGCAGTGGCTACCCTAGAGAACTTCAGGGAATCTAAGGGAGGCCCTCCCTCCCTCCTTCCCTCCCTCCCTCCCTCCCTCCCTCCCTCCCTCTCTCCCTTCCTCCCTCCCTCCTCCTTCCTTCCCTCCCTCCTTCCATTTCCCTCTCTCCCCATTGCCTCCCTCCCTCCCTCCCTCCCTCCCTCCCTCCCTCCCTTCCTCCCTCTCTCCCTTCCTCCCTCCCTCCTCCTTCCTTCCCTCCCTCCTTCCATTTTCCCCTCTCCCCATTGCCTCCCTCTCTCCCTCCCTCCCTCCCTCCCTCTCTCCTTCCCTCCTTCCCTCCCTCCCTCTGTTTCTCCTTCCATTTTTTTCCAAGCCTATTCGGTCAGTTCCAGTTCTACCACTGGAAGTCTACCCCAAAACTCTTAGTATACAAACGTGTACTTGTGAATCTTAAAACTTCATTTTGAAATCATTTTAGACATATGGAGGGAAGCTCCTATGTTACCAGTCACTCAGCCCTGCCAACCGGTATTGTTAGACCACATTTGCTCTAGGCCTTAACCGCCCCCCCTTTTACTCACTTCACAACTAAATCACATTAGTATAGTTGTAAGTATTTGTGTGTACCGCCCCAAACAAAAGCATTCTCTCTTATTTATTTATTTCAGTTTTCTTGAGACAAGATCCCCAGGCTGGGATTAGAGGTATGTGCCCCTGGTCTATGCAATGCTGGGCCTCTAACCTAGAGCTCTGTGGGTCTCATCTTAGACCAGCATAAGGCTGGCATTATGGGATGAAGCTGCAGATGAGACCTCCAAGGTCCAGAGCCATCGTTAGAGAAGGCGGGGCCTTTCTGCCATCCCTTCACTGCAGCAACTGTTGATCAACAAAGAATGGGTCAAACAGTGGCTCTTGAGCTGAGCCGAACCACAGGGATTCGTACTCCTGATGTTTCTTGGTGGTGTGGGCTCAAAGCTAACAGCTTCCCCTCTGGTATCATTTCCTCATCTGTATCCTGTAGGAGGGGTTGATGGCAGCCTCATCTCATAAGGCTGGTGAAAGTCTGAATATCCTGGCAGAGGTAAAGTGTTCATGAGAGCATCTGCTACATACACATTTAGCTACCATAACAACCATAACCACCATCAGCGTAAAGAACAACTATATGTGAAGCCACATGGTGGGTTGTGGGGCTCTACACGTGTGGTAGTTGGAAAAGACATGTTCTGGTGAAGACCCTAGGTAGCCTTAATGCAACATGTGCCGTTAAATGACTGATCACATGCATGGTCCCAGGAATAGGAGCAGCCATGTGACCACTCTGTCTTCTAGGACTAGCAAGTACAGGGTAGAGAAAGTGATGCTAATATCATCTGCTTTGCTACCAAGGTACTTCCCTAAGATGACGGGTTGAAGGGAAAGTAAAGACCATGGTTTAAAGCATCTCCCCTCATTTCTTCAGAGGGTGAGGCATGCAGAAAGGGTAGTACCCATGAAGATAGGAAACATTCCCTTGAATGGGGTTCCTTTTCTCCCAGGCTTATTACACCTCAGGACTTGCTTTTCAGTGCCATGGTGCCAGACTGACTCAAGTCCCCAGACTCTTAGCCTCATCTTAGCTGTCTGAGAACACAGGAGATGGAACTGAAAGCCGAAAGTCATGGCTTGCTTCCCCAACTGTCGATTGCACTTGACACAGAAGAATGGGTCCCAGCCTCCCTCCCTTGGTGATGGATGGGGTAAGTTCAATTTGCTTGAAAGTTCCACTTGGCGGGAGCTCCACGGCCACATCCATCACGACGGTTTTCTGCTCCAGCTGCTGCACTGTCATGGAGAAGGGGTCTGTGTTCTTAGAGGCCCTTCGTCTTTGGAGGGTGGACCAGCGCTGGCCATCCCCAGACACTGACGACAGCACCCGCTGTGTGATCTGGGTGGGATGGTCTTTGGCTCCTGCCCTGTGGATCAACCCTTCTTTCAGGTTGCTACTCATCCTCTCAACACAGTCTAACCACGCTCACCCTGAATAAAGCTTCATTTAATTCAGGGAACAGTGCGTGTGGTTTTTGTTTTTTTGTTTTTTTTTTTTTTGAGGGGAGGGGACATCAGAAGAGAGAGATGGTAGATTAGTTGTGTAATAATTGAGTGCACACTGCCTTTTTTCATTGCTCTGCCAGGCCTGACAAAAGTAACTTGGGAGAATTGGTTTTGTCTCACAGTTTGAGGGGATACAGTCCGTTATGGTTGGGAAGTTAAGACATTAGGTGGCTCCAGTGGAGCAGAAGGCAGAGCCTTAGCAGGAAGGCAACCCTCCAAGGTCTCCAAGAGGGCTCTACCTCCTAGAGGTTGCATAAGCTTCCAAACAGGGATACTAAGTGCTCAAACACATGAGCCTATGGAGAACATTTTACATCCACACTGTAACAAGTGGAGAACTTGTTAGTCCTGTGTGTGTGTGTGTGTGTGTGTGTGTGTGTGTGTGTTTACTATTTTTCACTTGCTTGTAAGAGGAGGTCGCTCTAATTACAGATGGGAATTATAAATAATTCACAATGATTTAAAGCACTGCACATACTCATGAGAGAGGGGAAGCAGGAATTGGGCAGGGGTGTGTACTGAGGGGAGGCTGCTCTCTTTACTCTTTCTCTCTCTATATGTCATGACTGAAGATGGCTTTCAAGTAACTGGGAAAGTCTGTGTGACTCTATCCTAGATGGTCTCAGGAAAGACCAGCTTCATCTAACCTCCATCCCAAAGCCAACATCATGGCCAGGGGTGCTGTTATTACCAACATGGCTGCTGGGGCCCTCTTCATGAGTTGAGAGAAATAGTTCCCATGGAAGTGAGTTTTATTGAATTGGGAGAAACACTTTTCCATGATCTATTATTGTTCCAGGAACAACTTCAAGACATGGTAGCTTACAATGACAATTAATTTTGTTGTTTCCCATGATTCTGTGGGGTAAGGATTTGAATAGGGCATGGCCACTGCCAGGAACTGTCTACCATCATGCCTTTCCTACATGATGTCCCCTGGGGCTGGAACAGGTAACAGGTAAGCTGTCTTTTGCATTTGAGTGACTCACATGCTCAGGCTGCAGTAGTCCAACTCTCTCTCTCTCTCTCTCTCTCTCTCTCTCTCTCTCTCTCTCTCTCTGTGTGTGTGTGTGTGTGTGTGTGTGTATGTGTATGTGTGTGTGTGTGTGTGTGTGTGTCCCTGTTCCAGGGCTTCTCTTCTTACAATGTCTCTCTAGAGTCTTCAGTAGGGTGGCTGGACTTTTTACATGACAGCAGTAGGTTTTTAAGAGGTTAAAACAGAAACTTCCAAACCTTCTAGAAGCCTAGGCTCAGATATGGTGTCATTTCTGCTGCAGTTAAAACAGGTTGCAGGCTTAGCCCAGATTCAAGAACAGGGAGCTGTCTGAAGGCATGGATGTCAGGTGTGGTTCACTGGGGACCACCAAAGTACAGAGGACCAGGATAACCAAAGATTGTAGACTTCAGAAAACAACCAGGTCTCTTTTGTTTATTTAGATAGCTTCTTGAAGAAGATATGTTCATAAGAGATATAACAAAGCTAACTAAACTCATTGACCATGGAGAGTATTTCCAATCTGCAGCCTTGTCCTGAGCCCAGAAGGCCAATCCCATTCTGAGGTCGATGCAGAGTTACTTGACACTGATTCCCCCCACATGCTGCCTGGGCCTGCATGCCTTGTCAGCACTGGTACCGTCACTTCCCATGTGGCCTGCTTTTCCTTTAGTGTTTTTGTGACATCTACTTGCTGGGGAATGTCTTTCTGTACGCTGTGAATATATGTTGTTCCCATTGGTTAATAAATAAGCTCCTTTGGCCTTTGGCAAGGCAGCTTAGAGGCAGGTGGGAAATCCAAGGAGAGAAAAAGGAAAGAGAAAGGCAGAGTCTGGAGAGACGCCAGCACTGTTAGGAGAAGCAAGATGTGGAAGTACCGGTAAGCCATGGCCACATGGCAACTTATAGATACATAGAAATGGGTTAAGTTATAAGAGCTAGCTTGCAAGAGGCCTGCCGTAGGCCATGCAGTTTGTAAGTAATATAAGCCTCTGTGTGTTTACTTGGGTTCAAGCGGCTGTGGGACCTTGGGCTACACCTACCCTCTGCTCTGCTGCCAGGCTGATCTTTCTAAATTAGTGCTTCTGTTGTGACATTCTCTGGCCTTAAACTGTTCAGTGATTTTTCTTTTATTTACCAATAAACTCTAACATCATAGGTGCTCAATGCTTTTCTCAGCCTTGCCCCAGCTGACCATCCCAAAGTCTCCATCCATTGCTCAGATGCCTGGCTGGCCTTCCACCTTTGTTCTGTCTGTCACTCTGCTCTCTCTGACCCCTTAGCCAGGTGAGACCGTCCCTCTCTCGGCTGCATCCATATTGGCCTTTCCTCCCAGGGTCTTCAGGTTCCTTCTCTCTCTCAGCCACCTTGGGTCACCGGGGTCTCAGTTGATACTTGTCAAACAAATGACAAAGATTTGGGGGGAAATGCAAGTCACAGTTTTCACCCCCTTATCATGCCTCTCTCAGCGTGTGGGATGCTGAAGCTTATTCCTCACTCTGGTGGCCCACCGACTCATCTCAGAACGGGCTTCCTTTACGGGTTGGTGTCTATTGTTTATACTTCAATGCTATCAATCCTGTTCTGTCCTCTGAAATCACAGGAAAATTAGGACAAACTTTCTTCTGTTAAAGCAGTTTCTCAGCGTCTAGTCTGAATGTCTGAGTCTCCCTAGAATTTATGTTGATACCCAATCCCCTTTGTGATCAAGACATAGGTTCCCTGTTGGTTAATATTGGTGATCATCTTGACAGGATCTAGAGACACTTAGGAAAGAAAGCTCTGGGCATGGAGGACTGTCCAGACTACATCAATTGAGATAAGAATACCCACCCTAAATATGGTTGGCAACATCCCATTGCCTGGGGTCCTGGAGGGAATAAAAAGGAGAAACTGAGGAGAGTACCAGCATTCATGGGTCTCTGCTTCCTGGATATGGATGTAATGAGACCAGCTACCTCACATGCCTGCTGCCATGCCTTCCCTGTCCTGATAGACCACACCTCTTTAAAGTGTGAGTTGCTTCCTCTCAGGTGTTCTATCATAGCAGCAAGAAAAGTAATCCAGAAAAGGGCCTCTGGGAGGTATTAAGTCATGAACAGGACTAACATCAAGGGACGATGTTCATATGCCATTACCTTATGTGGCAGAAGATGTCATCATCTTTAAAGAATGGAGCTCTACTTGACAATCTGCCAGCATCTTTATCTTAGACTTTGCATCCTCCAGAGCTGTGAGAAATAAACATGCCTGCATATTGTATATAGTGTATAGTGCCTATGTTGTGGTGTCCCAGAGGACTGAGACAGGCAGTCACTATGTCCCCACAGTCTTTTCTCCAGGTCTTGCTTCTGTAAATACCACCATTGCAAAGATGGATGGTTTTGAGAGCCTGGGCTGGGCAGAATCAGAGAGTCCTCCTTGCCCTGCTTAGTTCCTTGAGGTTTAGACCTTACAGATTTGCCTTCAGCTACCAACAGAATATATCAGCACACCAAAGGCCTTCCCAACCTCCCTCGAAAAGGAAATGTAATATTGAAAATATGACATAAAAGACACATTGTGAATCCCACTCAGTACTCTCTGTATCAGTTTGGATCATCAGAAAGTGACACCCCAAATTGTACTCACATATGCTTTTATAGGATTTCTTTTCTATAGTAGGTTGAAGCTCCATGACTTGTTTCCACCACTATGGAAGCAGGAAGATCAAATTTTGGTGGCATTCTTTCCACCAGACATCTTTTCCCCTTGTCCCTTCAGTTCCTCTGTAAATGGTCCATGACCATGGGACCTCACATCACCAGCAGAGACTAAGCATCAATTAGGCACACTTACCTGGTGGAGCCCAGGCCAGCAGGGCGCTGTCAGGGGCTGCCTCCAAGCATGCCTGAGGATCAAAGTGACTTCCTTTAGTTTGTGTTGGCTTCAAACACTTTCAAGGTTTTCTGAGGGTAGCTTCAGGCAAAGGGAAGGGAAATGTTTCCATAGATCCAGGATTTGGAATTCATAAGGAGCCTAGCATTCTGTGACACCCTGTCCCCATGGCTCTTCATGTTTATTGTTCCCCTTGCTCCAGGCAGCCGGTTAAGCTTATCGTGGGCTAACTGCCTAGATCAGTGGTTCTCAACCTGTGGGTCTCGAGTCTAATGACCCTTTTACAGAGGTCGCCTAAGCCCATTGGAATACACAGATATATACATTATGATTCATAATGGTAGCAAAATTACAGTTACATAGTAGCAATAAAAAATAATTTTATGGTTGGGGGTCACCACAATGTGAGGAACTGTATTAAGGGTCACAGAGTCAGGAAGGCTGAGAACCACTGGCCTAGATTCTTACACCAACACTGCCAGGCCACAGCGCCCTTCAGTCCATATGGTGACTCAATGATGGAAAAGTTGGCTTGTTTGGTTTTTCAGAGAACAAACAACCCTCTCTTTGAGGAGAATATCCAAATGACGTGAGAGGGTGCTTTTTGCAGACACAGTGCACAGAGAAGTTGGTAATACTGGGAACCCACAGCTGGGGTCTGTGTCCCCCCAAATCCCAGGAGGTATCAGACTCTTCTTCCTAAGGAACAGGTCAGCTCTAGTTTGTAACAATTTTAAATGTCTTAACTAAAATAAGTAGGTATCAGACACTTCTTCCTAAGGAACAGGTCAGCTCTAGTTTGTAACAATTTTAAATGTCTTAACTAAAGTAAATATTTGTTGACATAGTAGAAAATGCTCACCTCTCTACTGGTTTGAATAGAGAAAGGCCCTCTGATACAGCCATGCAGGGCCCTGGTAGGTACCCCTGCTCCGTTCCCCCCGGTACCCCTGCTCCATTCCCCCCAAGCCCCACTTTGAGCCCCACCTGGTCCAGCCTCCCCCAGCTTGAAAACCCATTTGTAATCATTACTCGGTGTCAGGTCTATTGATGAAGTACGTTTTCGCCCTTTGCCTTGGTGGCTGCATGCAGGGACAGGCCTGGCCACAGAGGTGAGAGGGAGGTCCAGTCTTGCATTGCCCGAGATGCATGAATCATGTCAGGACGGGTTGGTAACCTGAGCCCATCTCGTGCCTCATCACAGACCTCCATGACACTCCTTCCAACTTAATTTCAGCCTAAGGGATGCTTTTAAGAAGATTTTAGAGCTCAAAAACATCTCCTCAGAAGAATTGTAGTTACATTAAAAACTAATTATCCGAGCTTAGGGGTATAGATCTGCTGCCATATTTTACACAGGGAGCAATTCATCTTCCAGGCTCTGAAATATCATTACATAATAGGTTAAAGACACTAACCCAGGGGATACTGGGAAAAAGATAGTAAAATCACCTGAAAAATGAAGCACGGTGAGATTATGACAGAATAGCACTGCTCTCCTGCAACAGCTGTTTCCAAGAAGACACAATTTAAGATTAACGCCCCAAATGAGCCTGTGCAAAAGTGTGTGGGGCAGCATGGTTTGTCTTGGGCCCTCAGGTTAAATGTGATATTTATCTTTGAAGTGCGTTCCTTTTTTTTTTTTTTGCCACAGGGAATTAGATACCGCAAGAAGAATATGGACAATGCAATAACTCCAACTACCCGCAGTGGATTGGAAGACTTCTTAATTGCATAGTGTGGTTCTTGTTTGTGTCTGAGTCTCCCAACATACACATGTAGGTGGGTATTATTATTATTATTATTATTATTTTGCAGTTGAGGGGACACTGTGAATCATGGTCTATTGGGGGAGTTAACAGGGAACCCAGCTCAAAATGGCATCATTGGTAATTTACTATTTCATGTAACTGAATAAACATTGTTAATGGATGCTTCAAGTCAGAGACTCACTACTGTAGTGATGGACTCAGTTTCTTTCTAAAATGCTTCTGTCTTCTAGGGTGTCCCCTTCTTCCTCAAACCAATTCCCTTCATGCTCCCAAGATGGCTGATAGTAGCTCCCAGGAGATCACATCCATAGGATATTTTCATCTCAGCATCTACTTGGAGAGTCCTGGAGTTCTTTCTGACTGGGCTATCTTTGGTCATGTGGCCATAGCTGAATCAATGAATAGGCTCATGGGTGTAGTGGGTAGCCATTCCAGCTTTGATCTGGAAGTTCCAACTCCCACTGAGGCTTTGGTAACTGTCACGCCTACAAGGTGGGGCCGAGAGAGGACGCTGAAGACCCGAGATCCAGATGTGCCTGCTCTCTTGTTTCCTGGACCCTGGATGCTGGAGGTAGACCGAGCAGAATTCTCCAGAGAACACCACCGGACTGCGCTACGTCTTTCCCAGACCATGCAACCTACCTATCCCTTCATTTGTAAGTTACACCACTAAATAAACCTCCTTTTAACTATGTGGAGTGGCCTTAATAATTTCACCAATACATGGGCTTAGCTTAGATTGCTGGTCCTGCCCCTGGAGCTGATGTTACAGTCATAGTTCCTGGATACATGAGGACCTCAAATGGGAGCCCAGAGAAGCTTCAGATGGTGTGTGTTTGTGTGTGTGTGTGTGTGTGTGTGTGTGTGTGTGTGTGTGTGTACGTGTCTATACAAGTTTGTCTGTGTGCAAGTGCATTTGTAAGTGGGCTACTCATTCACATCTGTGCCCATGCAGGTGGAGGCCAGAGGACAGCCTCAGGTATGGCTCTTTCTTTTTTTTTTTGGTTTTTTGAGACAGGGTTTCTCTGCGTAGCTTTGTGCCTTTCCTGGAACTCGCTTTGTAGACCAGGCTGGCCTCGAACTCACAGAGATCCACCTGCCTCTGCCTCCCAAGTGCTGGGATTAAAGGCATGCGCCACCACCGCCCGGCAAGATATGGCTCTTTAGGAGACATCTGCCTTGTTTATGTGAGACAGGGCCTCTCAGGGAGATGTGGGACTCTCCAGGATATTCCAGCTGACCAGTGAGTCCCAGGGATCTACCTGTCTCTACATCTCTAGTTGTGGGATTACAGGTGTGTGCAACATTCCTAGATTTTTATGTGGGTTCTGTGGGATTAAACTTGGTTCCTTGTGCTTATAAAACAAGCACTTTATGGGCTCAGCTTTCTCTCAACACTGAAGTTCCATCATGTACCAGAGACAGGCAGCTGGTCCATGGTTTATGAAGGTAATTACTGACAGATCTTGGATTGAACCCAGGTAGCCTCCTCCCAAGGCTTTTCCTCTGAACCGTTGTCCTTCTAGCATCTCCTTGCTCTTAGACCTCCTTCTGTTTCTTTAATGAAAACATCACTCTGACCTTAGTGACAATAACTTTTGGTGGCAAAACACCAATTCCAGAAAACCACAGGAAATGTGATCTTACGGTGTGAAATGGTGGAAAGGGCCAAGAACAGAGACCCAGTCTCCTGATTAAACCTGGACAGGTCACTTCCTCTTCCCAGGGCCTCCACCTTCCTCACTGGCGAATGGAAAGTGGTGGGTGCTTCCTCCAACAAACCTATGCAGAGATCAAGCAAGACAGTGCTGTGTGAAAGAGTCCCTAAACATTTGTTTGTACTAAACAATCTCTACGTGGGACATCTCTGCCTCTTTTGTTCCACGTATGAGAAACTGACATGAAAAGTCTTTCATTTATGCCTCCAACAGATTTTATTCAACAAATCTTCTCATTGATACAGTCTGTCAACATTGCCTCCAAAGAAAGGCAAAGATCTTCAGGAGCACTCTGTGAAACCTGCGCCAAGGCTGAGGTAGGATGTGCATTCATAAGAAGCTCTTAGCTTCCTCTTGTGGAGGTGGAATGATTATGTATGTAAATGTTATTCTACTTTTAATTAAACTACAGCCTCATTGAAATGGAAGGTGGAAAGATCCCGGACCTGTTCCATGTCTAGATGTAATGTACCTTTGAGGTAGGAAAAAAAATGTGGGGGCATAGTTGGAATCAGATGTGGGGCTCCCCCACCCCATTATCTGCCTTCTCTGTGGCTTTATTATGAGTGAAGACAGGCCAATGAAGTCATGCTATCAACAGAATGAAGGAGTCCCCCAAAGATCTGACATTGCTTCTCCAAGGGATTGTTTCAAGGGTGGTCCAAGAGCTTTTGGGAATCCTATGCTCTTGGTCTAAGAGGGTCATGGGTGACCACAAAGGTGGAATACATAGGCAGTCCAATGGTATCCTGTGTGCTTGCTGCTTTTCTTTATTTTACAATTATTGAACCAACTATGTGCCAGGCACTGGACTCTATACTAGGGGTCTAGATAGCAATGAACAGACAAATGACAACCCTTGACCTCCAGGAGGTGTCAGTCCCAGAGAGAGACTTGAGTGTCCCCAGATCTTGCCACAGTGAGGTAGTAAATAAGCCTCCCTTGCAATCCTGAGACAAGATGGAAATGCCACGTGTTAATTTGTGACCGTGCCTTTGGAGACATGGGTCAAGGACTGGATGGACAAGGCCTCTGGAGGTGTGCCAAGAACTCCAACTCATCCCTGCCATTCAGTGAAGGTCTTGGTTAGTATTCTATCTGTGCCATACACATCTAGCTTCCTGCAGCTCCTTGAAGATAACAACTCTCCTCTTCCTGACCTCTGACCACATATTTTGTCTGCCCCAAATGTGTCTCCAATTCTACCATCAGTTTACTACCCTCCCAACTCTGTCATCTCCAAATATCAGGGTACTGCTGGACAACCCTGAACTCTCAGGTCTGGGTTGGGGTGCACCTATACAGTGCTCCCTATTCTTCATTGTTGTAATAAGTTCTAAATCAGCTGTCTTCTGCCTCACTAGATTTTGGCCTCTAGTCTGACTCAGACAGTTCTGTCTTGGTCAAGAGTCTATCTGTTCTGATTAGTTTAACATCAGCTTGACAAAAGCTGGAGTTATGTGAAAGGAAGACCCTCAATTGAGAAAATGCCTCCATAAGATTCAGCTGTAGAGTATTTTCTTAATTAGCAATTGATGAGAGAGGACCTAGCCCATTGCGGATGGTGTCGTCCCTGGACTGGTGGTCCTGGGTTCTGTAAGAAAGCAGGCTGAGTAAACCATGGAGAGCAAGTCCATAAGTAGCCTCCTCCATGGCCTCTGCATCAGCTCCTACCTCCAGGTCCTTACCCTGTTTGAGTCTTCTACTCTCCTGACTTCCTTCGGTGATAGACTATGATGTAGGAGAGTAAGCGAAATAAAACCTTTCCTCCCCAACTTGCCTTTGGTCATGGTGTTACATCACAGCAACAGGAACACTAAGACATCATCCAGTATCTAGTATGTAGCCTGGCACATATCAGAGTCATACTTGCTGATCGGTTAGCAGGTTCATTTTTTGGTTATAACACTGAATTGCATTCTGAGTCCAATATCTATTTGAGCTCTTGTGTCCCTTAACGCTTATAACAGCTTCTGTCTTGAAACTTGTGCCTCTTCCCTGCGAGTCTCTGACAATGTGCGTTTAGTGTTGGCTTTCTGAGCACTGGTTATCCCATACTCTCTCATATACCCTCCCTGCTTTCTTCAAATTCACGGCCTCTGTTTTCTTTTCTTACAAGCCAAATTGTTATTGCATGTATACATATATACATGTGTGTGTGTGTGTGTGTGTGTGTGTGTGTGTGTGTGTGTGTGTGTGACCAGATCTCCTGGCACCAGAATTACAGATGGTTGTAAGCTGCTACATGGGTCCTGGGAATCCAAGCAGGGTCGTTTGGAAGAGCAGCAACTGTTCTTACCCATTGAGCGGACTTCCCAGAACCATTGTTTGTGT
Source organism: Peromyscus eremicus (assembly GCF_949786415.1). Classification (NCBI taxonomy): domain Eukaryota; kingdom Metazoa; phylum Chordata; class Mammalia; order Rodentia; family Cricetidae; genus Peromyscus; species Peromyscus eremicus. The sequence goes on along the minus strand of NC_081416.1, from coordinate 71,077,634 downwards.
TTTTAATGGTAGATATTTCGACTGGGGTGAGATGAGATCTGCTTTGATTCCTCTGATGATAATAGATCTACTAGTATTGTTTGTGTCCTTTTGGTTTGGTTTTGGGAGCTCATATGCATTTATAAATTTAGTCATTTCTTCCTGGCTTTTCAACTTAATCATAATTATAAGTTTTCAAATAACCTATGTTTTATTGGTAATTGTTATAATAATTCCTTTTCACCTTTAGTTTATTTATTTAGGTCTTCTTTATCTTTAATTCCTTGTTTTCTTCTTTTTGAATTTCTGTTGATTAGTTAATCATCTGTCAATTTTGTTTATCATTGTGAAACCAGCTCATTGTTTCATTGATTGTTTTGTGTTGTTCATTTAGTCTCCATTTAATTAATTTCTTGTCTGGTGATTTTTAAAATTATTACCAAATTATTTTTAATTTTTTAATTTTAAAATTAATTTTTGAATTTTGTTTGTTCTTGTCTAATACCTTGAAATACATCATTAAGTTATTTATTTAGGTCAGGTGGTGGCGGCACTCACCTTTATTCCCAGCACTCAGGAGGCAGAGGCAGGTGGATCTCATTTTGAGGCTAGCCTGGTCTACAGAGTGAGTTCCAGGACAGCCATGGCTACACAGAGAAAGCCTGTCTTGGGGGGAAAAGTTATTTAACGTCTGTTTGAAGTCCGTCTGGTTGTTATTATTACTTACTTAATTTTTGGAGACAGGTTCTCACACATCCCAGGTTGGCAAACATTTTATGCCAAGGGCAAGATAATACGTATTTTAGATTTTGCAGGAATACAGTATCTATATCTCAATGATTCAGCACTGTACTGACATGTGAAATAGCCATACATGACACATAAATGAATGAGTACCGGCTAAAACTTTAGTGATGAACACTAAAGTTTGAATCTCATATAGTTTGCACAAGTCCTGCAATATAGTTCTTTGTATTAAAAAAAAAAACTTTAAAAAATGTAAAACTCAGTCTGAGCTCAAAGGCCACACAAAAACATGGCTGTGGTTTGCAAGCCCTGGTCATAAAGAGAAACTGTTTGTGCTAAACTACCGTTGGATGTGACAAACCATGCTTGAGGGATAATAATTCTTAAAGGGAGAGTTAGGAAATAGACACCTTTAATTACGGTACTGTGGTTACCCAAGGACTCATTCATATGCTCTCCCTATCCCATCCCTACCAGAGACAGAAGCTTGCCATATAGCCCAGGTTGGACTCAAACTTGTCATGGAGCCAGTTCTGGCCCAGAATTCTCACTTCTCATGCTACCATAATGACTCTTGAGAAATGACTGCCATCTGCAAAACCAGATCTTTATGTACAACTTGCATGCTGAGTGAGTTATTTTTAGATTCTTAAGATAATCAAACAACATTTCAAATAAGTTGTTTTTCCAACTCTAATGATCAGGCATGTGCAAATGAGGTTTTTAGATATATCAGGATTTTGGTGAGATGGAAAGTTGAACTTGAATCTGGCTGGTTGCTCTGAGACATACATCTTAGCAATTTCTTGGATTTTCTCCCTGTACCTTAGAAATGGGAGCTAATAGTAGGAGCTTGTGGCTGTGTGTGAGAGTCAGCAATACATTTCAAAAACACGGCATGGTCTTCATGTTTTTAAGATTCCAGTCTGTCCCCCCTCTCCTCTTGCCCCCCCATGGATGCCCACCCAGCCTTGGCATCTGTGGTCCTCAGGGAGAAGAACTGGTGTGTATACACTGGTGTGTATATCTGTGTATGTGCCCATTATTCCCTGCCCTTTTCCATTTAGGCAGTACTGGCCACCTCAGCATCACAGAACCCATAGATGTCGGAAGAGGCTGTAGCTTGTTATATGCCGAAACCATTATTAAAAGGAAAATAAAGTTAGTAAAGACAGGCATGGAGGAAGCTAGGGTGGAGGAGGGGGAAACATGTAAGCAGATGGAGTTCCATTTTACTGGGGAGGAAATGGAAAATTACAACATTTTGATTTTCTTGGAAAATTGAGTAGCCTGTCAGCCTACCCGAAGTATAAAGAGCAAACTGGATCACTCGTTCACCTACGAGGACAAATGTCCTGATTTGCGACCAGTCACCCCATCTTCTTTGATGAACAGAGCTTTCTCTTAAGTAAACAGTTAAGGCCTAATTGGATCATTGGTATGGTGTCACAGTAATTAATGTACAGTCTGGAGTAGTTACATATACCTCAGCTGGAGCAACACCAGGTGAGTGCTGCTGGGAGACCAAAGGCACCTGTGGGATCCAGCCAGTACCACCATTGTTCTTGGTGGTGAGGAGAAACATGGGGAGAAACATGAGGGATGTCTCCAGGATACCTCATATGTTATGCAGAGATCAGAGCAACGGCGGAGGACTAGTTATTAGGGCTTTATTACCATGCTTAGTTAAGAGGGGATGAAAATGGCCTCCAGGAGGGTAAGCCATATTCACATTGATTTTGTGTCTTGTTCATTGGCTCAGACTGGGATGCAGACACCAACTTGAGTTAGTTTAAACCTAACAAAGGAATTCACTTAAGGACTCAGGAGGAAGGCAAGAGGAAAGCAGGTGGACAGACCTCTGGGGAGGAATCCACTCAGGTTCTGGAGTGGAAGCCAGCAGCCGGCTAGCCTCTCCTACTTCTGCTCCTCTTAGGACTAGCCTGATTTGTTTGTCTGTACCTGGAAGCTTCTTGACCCATGTTCTAGTCCACGTTGAACACTCCTGTTCTTCAAAGGAAGAAAAGCCCTCATGTCCAGTGCTCAGCAGTTTTCAGGGTAGAAATAATGACAGCTTTGGAGATCGTCCAAAGTTGCTTCAAAGTCGCCACCACGAAGCTGGAGGTGAGAAGAGACGCAGACGCAGGGACCTTGGAACATTGTTCCCACCTTGCATGAGTGGAAGTATGAAAAACCTCCAAAGCATAGACCATAGCAGAGTGGGGCTTGTTATTAGGAGATAAGGACTTCCAGTAGCTGCTTTTTTTTTTTTTTTTAATTGAGGCAGGGTCTCATGTAGCCCAAGTTGGCCTCAAACTCACTACGAGGTAAAGGATGACCTTGAACTTCTGATTCTCTTGCCTCTGCCTCCTGAGTTGTGATTATAGGTGAGCATAGCCATGCTCAGTTTGTGTGGTGCCAGGACTTGAACCCAGAATTTCATGCATACTAGGCAAGCCCTCTACCAGTGAAGCCATAATTCCAGCCTGCTGCTACCTTAGCTTAATTAATATAATTAAAGTTTGTATATATATATATATATATATGTATACACACACACACACACACACACACACACACACATATATATATATATGTATTAAATCAATCAATCGTTTTCCATGCTGAATATCAAGCCCAGGGCTTCTCATATGTGAGGTAATCACTGTCCCAGAGCCATACCCCAGCAAGCTGTTTTTCATGCTCATGTTGACGATTTCAGACGAGAACTCCAGACAGTTTAATAATTGGCTCTTTGGACTGGTCTGCAGGAGCTGATTGGAGCACACTGCTGTTTTCTTCCCACTTTGGCAGCTCTGAGCGATTCCCTAAAAGCCTCATTTTTATCTTTCACATTTTATGTCCTGTTCATCATTATCTCCATTTTGCAGATTGGGAAAATGAGGCCCAGAGACCTTTAGTTACTTAAAGTCACACAGTTAGTCAACTGCTGAGCAGAAATTCAGATTGGGGCCCATCCTTTGCCTCAAAGCTCTCTTCCCACCAGACAGCGTATCCCGCTGCTGGAAGAATTCAAAGTCAGGTGCTTAAATAACAAACTTCCGGAGCCCGAGGGATCGAAGCACTTGGGACAGAGAAAAGACACAGGTTTGTGTAAGATTACTAGAATAAAGCCATGATGTCATTTTTGCCCCCGAATCCGAATCTCAGGGCAACCATTTTCTACCTTCTGGTCTCCAGGGGCAAGAAGCCCGTATCAACTTTATTGTAATTTGGGGTTTGCCACAGCTCCCGGTAGAACTGAATAGGGGTGCGGATGCTCATTTCTACCCTGCCCATTGTTGGTCATTCCCAGCCACTTTGTGCTCTTCTGCCCTCAGGTACTGGGTCCAGTTAATTCTTCCTGCAATTAGTATTCATGGTCAGCTAAGCAGAGCTAATACAACAAACCGGCTTCCTTTGAAGGTCACATTACATGTCTCTGAGCTCCTGTGGGCAGGCGCCTTGTGAATGAGAGATCCTCAACTATCCTAGGAATTTAATTTTCCTGTTTCTGAATTTCCAAGTCTACCTATTGAATTCTTTCCTGTGATTCCCTAGAAAGCCCGAAGAGACAGCCAGCCAGACAAGAGCAGAGTCAAACTGTTGTTAGCATCTAAAGATGTTTCTTCCCCTGGCGGGACAGGGTGGCAGTACAGGTCCCTGCTTGTCCAAGAGTGGCTAGAAAATTATACATATATTGTTTTGGGGGAAAGGCTGAATTCAGATTATTTCAAAACAATTTGCAACCATTTCAGGTAATTTCCCAGATAACAGAAGCAACAAGAAATATCCTTTAAAAAGAATTTAAAAAGCATATTTTTAGAACAGTAAAGGGGACCTCATACCAAATGCATGATGCCAGTTTATAATACTTCAAATGGTCCAAAATGGTCAGAAAATTCACTTAGCTGCTTTGGAGAAATTCTAATGTGGCTGAAATGATGACACAAGCCAGCCAATTCCATCCTGGGAAAGAAGGTCAACACAATATGTCTACTGGGCAGCAGTTAGGATAGCCTGACAATATTGTTTATCTTATTTTCCTTCTTTTTATAGTTAAACACAGCATCAGTTTTAATTTATGTTACTTGAAGAAACAAATCTAGGAACACAATAACATCTGGCTTTTGTTGTTGTTTAAGACACCATTAATTCATAGCAGACTTGGTTTAAAATTTTCCCTTTCTCAGATTTTATATTCTCTCTCTCTCTCTCTCTCTCTCTCTCTCTCTCTCTCTCTCTTCCTTTTAATACAGGGTTTCACTATGTCACTCAGTCTACTCTAGAACTCATGATTCTCCTGCCTTAGCCTCCTGAGTGCTGGGCTTACAAGGCTTGTACAATTAGGCCTGGCTTTACACTTTCTTCTTCTTCTTCTTCTTCTTCTTCTTCTTCTTCTTCTTCTTCTTCTTCTTCTTCTTCTTCTTCTTCTTCTTTCCTCCTCCTCCTTCTCCCCCTCCTCCCCTCCCCCTCCTTCTCCTTCTCCTCCTCCTTCTCCTCTTTCCTCTTCCTCCTCTTCCTTTTTCTTTTGAAATTGATACATAGCATTTTGGAGCCAGCAAGTCTTATGCCCATAAGATAGTGTTTTCCATTTTGCTTTGGCCACTGGGAAGCTCTGGATGGATTCTGGTGGTCTATAGGCCTCTCTGGTACCGAGTCACCTAGACAGCTCCTGCCTCTGGACTCAGGTTACCTTATTCTCTCTTACTTGTTACAAATGTGTGTTGGTTCCTGGAAGCTGCCTTTCACTCTTTCACATCTGAAACAAAGGAGGTAACACGAACAGACTGTGAGAAAGGTAGGGGTGAGGCTCTGCTTTCTTTGGGGTGGGGTCTCCAATGCTGTCCGAATCTCTGCTTCATTTCAGCTTATCCCAGGACCCTACCCCGTGCCAGGCCGTTCCATGTCCAGTGGGGAAGGCAGTGGGAAGACAAAGCTGGGATGCTGACTCCGCTCTCTGTGAGCAGTTTGCCTAGTGTCCTACTCTGAGCAGAGCATGCGAGGCAGACCCTACAGGCTGGCCGTTGGGGGTGCTGCACTCAGCTCAGAGAAGAGTTCTGCCAGCCCAATGGTCCTGGGGTGAATAACGCTCAAACTTACCAATACCCTCCCCCTTCCTCCTCTCTTCCTTTCCTCTTCCTTTCTTCTCCCCTCCTTTCTCCCCTTCCCTCCCTCCTTCCCTTTCTCCCCTCCCATCCTTCTCTTCTTCCTCTTTCTTTCCCTTCCCTCCCTCATCCCCCTCCTCTTCCTCCTTCTTCCTTCCCTCCTTCCTCCTTATATCCTTAACCTCTTTCCTCTCCCTCCCCTCCCCTCCCTCTGTCCTCTTTCCTTCTCCCCTTCCCCTCCATTCCCTTCTCCTCCCTCTTCTTCTTTCTCCCTCTCCCCTCCCTCCCCTCTCTACTCACCTTTCCAGATCTCCCTGGAGGTGCTTCTTCTCCATCTGACACCCAGAGATGTCATCCCCTTGGAAGATAACTGCTGAATTGCATCTCTTTCCTTGCTTGGTCCACATGCTGCCCTTACCTCCAGAGTGAGTCAGGGAGTCACATTGGAAAACATCCGTTTCCTCTGAAGGATTCTACTGTAAGAATGCCATAGACCCACAACTGCATCTGCAAGGAAAAGCAAAGCAGAACTCTCTTCTACAGTCTGCTTAGCTAATAAGATTCCTAAACAAACATACGCCTAGAAAGCACTCTCACACACTGAAGGCCCACAGCCCATTTCTCCTGCAGAGCACTGCAGATGTGCAGGCCCTGCAGCTGCCTGTTGTTTCTAGAAAAGAGAATAAAAGGCGGTTCCTGTCCTAAGGTTCTTCTCAAAAGGCGTTAGGACAGCAGACATTTCTGACATGTCAAGCACAGGTGATTAGAGCAGGCCTATGTAAATCAGTTAATATCTGTAATTTCCCTTGTTCTACAATGCTATTAGTTATTTCAAGGGTAAAAAAGGATGTTTTAGTTAATTTTTTTGAATCTTACTAGGTACCCGTAGCTTAACTTAATGATTTGTATAAGTGATAGTAATTGCTAGGACTACGGTCGAGTATTATTAGCTATAAAATGAACATGGTTATATGTTCAACAGAACTAGCAAGGGACAGAAATGCAGTTGTATCCAAGAGAAAATAATTACAGCAATAATCAGTGTAATTCATGATAATGGCTGAATTGAATTTCACACCATAGCTCCAAGCACTTACATTTAATGAATGTAGTTTGTGCTTGTTGACTAAAAAGGTTTTTAGCAGAAAATCGATAATGTAACTTCAGTGTTTCTAATTGCGTTTGCAATTATTTTTTTTTAAAGTAGCGGTTCAATAAGGATTTTGTAGAGAAAATTGAGGTATGTGAGTGCCGTGAATGCTGGTGTGTTAATTACTCTTCCTGTACATTAGTGCTGCAGTGCCTTAATATCTATTTATTACAACATATTGATTAAAATGGATTTGTATTCAATTTTAAGGCTAGCTAATGTAATGGACATTGAGACTTTTCTGGAAGCATTGGCTGGGATTACAAGTCACTGGTGTAATGAGGCTTCCTCCAAGAGGCGATTTCAGAACCCATTGGACAAAGCGAGCGGTGGGGCCAAGTGCAGGGAGGGCCAGAATGTGCACTAGATTCCGTGGAGAGTGGCAAGGACATGTGGCCCCAGACACATGGCGACAAATCACAGAGCCCCAGTTGGGATAACTGGTTTGTGTGTGTGTGTGTGTGTGTGTGTGTGTGTGTGTGTGTGTGTTTCTGAGTCTGAGGATGCCAGGATCCCTCAGGGCAAAGCTTTTTGGCAGAGTGTGTTCTTACTTTGGAGAGACTGAGGCACTTTGTCCTGCTTCAGCCTCGAGATCTTGGAGGAAGGAGGTGCACTGGCTTTGCGTAGACACCACATTTCTGGTTCCCACCAGTGTAAGGTGGACCAGCATTCTTTGCTTGACTGTGACTCATTTAAATATTATCATTCTCATGGGTTTCACTGGAGTTGCTTACAGGAATAGAGGTGAGGGGGGTTTTGTTTGTTTGTTTGTCTTTTTGTCTGGTTTCTTTTTTGTTTGTTTGTTTGTTTTTTTGAGACAGGGTTTCTCTGTGTGGCCTTGGCTGTCCTGGAACTCTTTCTGTAGACCAGGCTGGCCTTGAACTCACAGAGATCTGCCTGGTTTGGAATAAAGGTATGCACCACCACCACCCAACTAAGGTGAGGGGTTCTTTAAAAGCATGAGTACCTTGTTAGTGTCTACACCTCTGAATAAAAGACCTCTCCCTGAGCAGCTTCAGGGAGAGGTGAGGCCTTGAGGGCTCCTCCCTGCCTCCAAGACAGAATGATTTAATATCCTTGGCCAAAACTAATACTGTTCCATGAGCATGGGAGATCTTTCCATCTTCTGATATCTTCTTCAATTTCTTTCTTCAAAGACTTAAAGTTTTTTTTCTATAGAAGTCCTCCACTTGCTTGGTTAGACTTATTTTATATTATTTTAGGCTAATGTGAATGATGTTGTTTTCTTGAGTTCTTTCTCAGTCCATTTGTCATTTGTATAGAGAAGGGCTACTGATTTTTGTGAGTTAATCTTGTATCCAGCCACTTTGCTGAAAGTGTTTATCAGCTGTAGGAGTTTCCTGGTGGGATTTTAGTGTCACTTGTGTATACTAATCATATCATCTGCAAAGAACGATACTTTGACTTCTTCCTTTCCAATTTGTATCCTCTTGATCCCCTTCAGTTGTCTTATTGCTCTAGCCAGAACTTCAAGTACTATATTGAGTAGATATGGAGAGAGTGGACAATCTTGTCTTATTCCTGATTTTAGTGGAATTGTTTTGAGTTTCTCTCCATCTAATTTGATGTTGGCTATAGGCTTGCTGTAAATTGTCTTCATTTATATTTTCTTTTTCCTGGTTTTTTGAGATAGTGTTTCTTAATGTAGCATTGGCTGTCCTGGAACTTGCTCAGTAGACCAGGCTAGACTTGGTAAATTGCCTTTATTATGTTTAGGTATGTCCTTTGTATGCCTAATCTCTCTAAGACTTTTATCATGAAGGGGTGTTGGATTTTGTCAAAGGCCTTTTCTGCATCTAATGAGATGATTGTGAGTTTTTTTCTTTCAGTTTGTTTATATGGTGGATTACAGTTATTGATTTTCTTATATTGAACCACCCCTGCATCTCTGGAATGAAGCCTACTTGATCATGGTGGATAATTTTTTTTGATGTGTTCTTAGATTCAGTTTTCAAGTATTTTACTGAGTATTTTGCATCTATGTTCTTAAAGGAAATTTGTCTGTAATTCTCTTTCTTTGTTAGGTCTTTATATGGTTTGGGCATCAGGATAATATTGATCAAGTATTTGATATGTATTTACTTTAAATTCATTTAAATAAAAATAAATGATATATTTTCAAAAACAAAACAAAACTAATCTCGCCTCATTTCCTCTTTGCTTGTGTTTCGGTCCCCGCCACCATCCCTGCTGCCATCCCCATCAGCCATTCCCTTCCTCTTCTTTGATGTCTTATCCTGTGGTCTACAGGATCTGCCCTTACAAGACACAATGGGGCACTTATACTCCAGATGATATGGATTAGATCCAAGAGCTGAAAATCCCCCAGTGACCAGCTTTTGGGATAGGATTTCCAGTCTTGTCTTTTTGGTACCCTGGCATTACTATCTCAAAACCAAATTTAATTTCGAACTTGTCCTCTGGAGGACAGAGCAGGATTGTATAATACAGGAAACAACATTGATAAGCTATTGAAATCCAAAAGGATTTAACAATGAAAAACATATGTACACATGTACGTACGTATGTACGTACGTGTGTGTGTGTGTGTGTGTGTGTGTGTGTGTGTGTGTGTGTGTGTTTGCAGGTGTATGGACCTATACCTATGTCTGTTTTGGCTAGAGATCAACATTGAATGCTTGCTCTATTACTGTCCATCTTGTCTTTTGAGTCAGGGCTTCTTAATGAATGTGTAGCTCATCATTTCGGCTACACTGAGTGGCCAGGAAGTCCATGTTTCCAACCCTGCTGCCCCCACTCCCACCTCAGTGCTAAGGTTATATGTTTTTTTTTGTGGGTGCTGAGGATCCAAATTCAGGTCCTCATGCTTGCATGGCAAACACTTTCCCTGCTGAGCCATCTTCCCAGATCCCCAAAGGTCTTAAGTCCCAGTTCACACAATACTGCCAAGGGGCCTTGGAGAAGGGCTACTACAATCCTGCCTTCTAACATCATCTTTTATCATACTTATATTCAACACAATCCAGGCAAGGAACATGTTGAATGTCTAGGTCACTAGACCTGGGTTATTGGCCTTTTAGAGAACTGCTTCCTCCCCTCCAGTGACTGGCTGGGCTCCTATCACCCCCAAAGAGGCGTTCTCAAGAATCTGGGGCTCACCAGCCAGTTGCCTCTTCTGACTTCCTGTGGCTATCAGAAAAGGGGCCACCAGCTGAGTACTTCCTGCTTGTGGTACATGCCAGGTGCACCATGTGGGTCATCTGCTTTTACGACTCTGTGAGTCAGTCAAGGATGCTCTTATTTTCCAGAAGGACAGTGAGACTCTATGGGATAAGCCACTGGTCCAGGTAGAGGCAGCTATAAGGTCAGTGAAAGAAGTGGAGTTAGTCCCTCTGCCTTTCTGTACACTTCACTGAACTTCTCAGCATCTGTGTCTGTACACACCATCACCTACAATGAGATCTAGCCATCCTCCCTCCTCCCTTTACCCTATCCCCTGTTCCCAAATCACTGTTAGGTGAATGGTTTATGTTAAGGTACAGGTGGCTCTGACTAGATTGTACCTCTCTATTCATGTCAGGCATGGGCTTTTGCAGAGTCTGGAGGCTGAGGTATGATCTGGAGCCTGCACAGGGCATTTCAATATCTTGGGACCATGCTGGCACTCACATACTAGAAAACACCTGTTTCCCAGAGAGGAAGCAGGATGGAGAAGTAGGGTACAGCTGGTGAGTTGTCAGGACAGGGTGATGGGTGGGAAGAAGCATTTTCATGCCCATGGACACCTACTGTATTCTTTACTTCCAGAACTCAATTCCAATGTCTGCAGCAGGGGAGTTAATGATGGTCCTTGAGTTGACTTGCCCCTGGCCTCCTGTCAAGGCTGGGCTGGAGGCATCTCTTTTTCTCCCTGGATTTGGGGAACGTTTGTGACCATTGTCATTTGATACAGCATTTCATTATGTATGCAACTGTGGCTGGCCTTGAACTTGGGGTTGTCCTCCTGCCTCAGCTTCCTCAGTGCTAGGGTTACAGGCATGCACTATTGTGCTAGGCACTGCATTTGGAAACTTCGGAGTGTTTGGAAAGGATAGTGAACCCCTGTAATTAAAAAGAAGGATACAAGCTGCTAGAAGAACGGAGCTTCTGGTCTCAGAATTCTATCCAGTCTGCGTGAAAATAGCTCCCGAGAAACATCCCCTGTCCTTTGCTGCCCCAACCGGGAAACACCCAATGCTTTGATAGAGAGTCATTAGTCTATGGATTAAAAAACCCATGCTTAGCCAACCTTCCTTGATCCCTTTTGGCACATGGTATAAACAGAAGACTATGGCTCCATGAGGCCAACCAGGAGCCCAGGGCTGGCAGAATGATGTCTCTGCTGGACTGGAAAAGACAGACACCCTGACTGTTTGACCAACAGATGTATAGAAAATAGCAGCTGGTAAGTAGCAATTACATAATAATCCTGTCCAAAAGAAAATGTGGGCTCAAATTAAGATGATTTCACAGGAAAACATTAAGGTATACAAAGAGTTCTTAATAAATAGAAATAAATAGTGCAGGGTTTTGCGCCATGGTTATTTTCGGTGGTTATCTGACCCGTCGCTGCGGCTGTTCAGGTGCATTTTCCGCAGGGCTCAGTGCGGCATTTTGCTCTACAAAAACAACTAGATCCTTTCCAGCCAATGATTACTTGTAATTATGCTTTCCCCTGCTATTATTCTAATAGACCTGTCATGTTGCTGAGAGGACTTGCGTTTGGAATATACAACGGCTTTTATGGATGGACCGCGGGAACACTTAATATCGCCCTATTTTTGAATTATCAAGTTCTATCCTTTTGAAGTCTGTGTTAGTGGAACTCCTATTTATGAGATGTGCTGTGCTTAAAGGTTTGCTATTGATGAAGAGGTCCAACAGAGCCTTTATCGAAAGCACGGCAGCATTCTCCCTGAGAGATAAATAGCCGTGCTAAAAGGTATGGTGTGTACCTAGGCTGCAAATTACTAGCCAAGTACCTCGTCCCAGTATACTTCAAAAATACCTTTATGCCTCTTGTTTGTTCTCCTTTCCGTTGAGATGAATGACATTTCTGAAACACAGAGGGGTGAGGCGTGCTGGTTGTCGCTGGTCATCGGCGTTAATTGTGTTGCGCGGGCTCATTTGTTCTGGCACAGGATGTCTGTCTGAAGACGCGCACATGAACACAGCTCGCAGGCACTGTGCTTGCCATTTGGGGAATTGGCTGGGCTTTACGTTCCCTTAACCAAACGGTGGACTAGGCTGGGTTCCAACACTTTTTGGAGGAGGGGAAGGTGTATGCAAATGAATTGCCCACCTTGGCACTTGTTCTGGAGAATCTGAGCAAAGCCAGGGATGGATCAAGGGCCTGGGGCTTTCAGGCGGGGCTATGTACGGAGTGGGGCTCACTCCTGGGCTGGACCGATGGAACAGACAGCAATAGAGACTTAGAATTCTGGGCATAGCCTGATGAGGTGCTATCAGAAAGTGGTCTCAAGGTCTGGTTATCTGGGCCAGCTGGGTGGCCACCACCTTTTGTTGACGTTCCTTTTAGTAGCTCCACCAAATAGCTCGTTTGTGGGCCCAGAGGTGGAAGCATTTGGGACTAACATAATTGGACGATGCAGGCCCTGTTTTGGCCCTGGGCATCTATGATGTGTCGTGGAGAAAGATACATGGGGTGGTTGACACACATAGGAGTTTGGAGGGAAGTCGTGCTGTGGCACTCTCACACTGTGTAGAAATGCATTTTGAGGCAGTCAAGCTTCCAGCTGGTATCCCGGAAGCAGACATCGCTCCCTTGGCAGCCGACATGGAAAACACAGAGGCGGGCCCAGGGAACAGCTTTGGACCGTGCGGCAAGAATTTCACATCGATTCCCCAAAGAAGGCAAGCTATTGCTCCAGCGCTCGTTGGCGGTTTTTCATTTAGAACCTCCATGCATCAGAACCTTGCCTACACACTCCCTGTCTAATTCATCTTCACCCATATATTTTACCATTACGGATAGCCTTCCCCTTAAGCTTGTCTATTTACTAGCTGGTGTGACAGATGACAGCGACGCCGAGCCATGCTAGATGGCATTTGTGTGGCTCCAGTGCCAGAAGCATTCTAAGCCTGGGTGTTGCATATTTATTGATCTCCATATTCCCAATAATCTGATGCCCGTCACATTTGACAACACTATGTGGCGGGGTCAGCTAGATGGGGCTAATGAAACTGTTTCCAAGATGGATGTTGTTTTCCACAACATTACCCTTGCAAATAGCTGTCAGTGGGGGTGTTTCACTGTCGGGCCAGGCATTTGAGAACCCTTTTTGTTGTTGTTGTTGTTAATAGTTGACGTTAACATTAAACAAAACCTGAAGCTATTAGGTTTTAGGATTTGTATATGAGAGAAAACGTGGATGGCTTGGCCGTCTTTCCAAGTGAAAATCTTATTAACGGACGTGGTGCTTGTGGCAAAGTCCTCAGTAACTGGAGATTGGCTTGGCTGTCTAAAATGCTTGACAGATAAGCCTGAGATGATATGAAAAACCAAATGGGAAACGGTGAAGTCTGGAGGATTAAACAGGCGAACAGAGGGCTTGCTGCAGACAAGGGGTACAAAGCACTTCCTGTTTCTTTTTCTTTTCTTTTTTTTGTTTTTCCGAGACAGGGTTTCTCTGTGTAGCTTTGAGCCTTTTCTGGATCTCGCTCAGCCCAGGCTGGCCTCAAATTTACAAAGATCCGCCTGCCTCTGCCTCCCAAGTGCTGGGGTTAAAGGTGTGCGTCACCACTGCCCAGCCTGATTCTTAGCTTCTAGCTGCTTATGAGTGGCTGACACCAAACACACTGAGCTTGAGATAAAGCCTTGAAAAGAAATCCTCACAAATAAACAATACAGAGGATTTGCAAAGAGGACCCGATATGAAGAAGAGCTGCACATGGATTTCCATGCCCACCCTTTGGAAGTCCCGCAGAGGGCCAGTTAGAGACGTTGCACTGTCCATGATTTTCATGCTAGATAGTGACCTGTAGGGCCCTTTCTTTTGTCTCTCTCTGTGTTTCTGTACATGTATGTGCAGGTGTGTTCATGTACAAATGCACAAGGAGGGCCAGAGGTCGGCGTCAGGTGCCCTCTATTGCTCTCCATTCCTGTCTTTTGAGCCAGGGCCTCTCACTAAACTCAAGACTTGCTGATTGGCCAGTGATCTCAGTGACCTGTATGTTTTCCTCCCTCCCCAACCCAGGGCTAGGGCTGCAGATACACTCTGCCGAGTCCAGTTTTTTACGTGAATGCTGGGGACTTGAACTCAGGTCCTCGTGCTTACGTGGCAGGCGCTTTACTAAGTCCACTGTGTTCCCAGACCCTGAGCACTCTTTCTAATGAGAGTCTTCTGAATAGATTCAAGGTGGTTATTTAATCAGCCAAAATTCATAGGTGGTTCTAAGCTCCTGTGTGTCAATATTTCTGAGGACCTGGCTGCCGACCTTGAAGGATTTTCAGTTCTTTAAGAAAAGTCTTGTTAGTTTTAGTTAACAAAAGTGGGTGTATTGAGTGGGCTCTTGGAGCAGATCTAGACAGGACTCTGCAGTGGAATTAATAATCCCCAGCTACCGGTTCATCTGGTGCTCCTCAACAGTGACTTCATTTCTCCAGGGCAAGCCTTTGGGGCCATTCACTCACCACACTGCTCACACTCAAGAGACTGAAGGACCACTCGGGGCTTGTTTGTTGTGTGGGGTTCAAGGCAGAAGGCCAGACACAAGCTGACTAACTGTTGTGTCTTTTTCTTTACCAGGTGCCAGCACCTCTGTCCATCCTGTCCTCTTTTGGGTCATCCCTTTTTACCACGTGAAGTGGGAAGAATTGTCAAGTGAAGGTCGGCACTGGACAGAGGCTCATGTTCTCTTCAGATAGGTAACTGCCTTCTCCTTCATGCTCCCCCCACCCCCGCATCACTATGGAACATGTACACCTCTGAAAAAATATGCTCTGTCTTATAAATACCTATGAGGGATAAAGGAAATGAAACCAGACAAAAGCGAGCTTCACACGAGACTGCCTACAATTTAAGAGACAAAATTCTCATTAAAGAAAAACACCATCAAAGAGGATCGTGGAGGAGCTGAGAGTTAAAGCCACCCTAGGTAGTTTTAATTTAGGCATGAGCAAATTACATGGATAGTAGTTGCTATAGTAACTGCTAGACAATATGGCATTTATGTTGCTGTTGAGATGTCTTATACTTCACCAAAATAAGAGCGGAAAAGGGTCTTTAGGAGCATGCAAACACTACTCATAACAGATGATTCTCATAAACATTTTACTTCTTCTGTCTTAGTGTTTATTTATAATGGAATTCGTATCTACGATTATACACAGCCCATGAGTTTTTGTTGTTGTTAGAAATTTCTCCTAAACAAGATGTCCATTTCAATGTCTAATCCTCCCGGCATATCGGAGGGTGCCCTGCCTGCCAGTTTGGCTGGCTTTAGAGAGGAGAATTCTGTGGTTCCCTTGTGGTATTGATGGGCCAATGCAGAGCTATTGAATCAGACCCAAAGATCAAGAAAGCTGAAGAATTCAGGGTAGGAAAAAATGCTGCGATTTTTATGTTATTTTCAGAGTTTTTGACAATTAGCATAATTTTGAGAAGCACTTGAGATCCTTTCTGGAGACAAGATGTTCAAAATCGTCAGTGCTGTGATGCCAGCATCTCATGTGGGCTGCTGGAGCCAGTAGAGACCGGGGATGGCAAAGAGGGGATCTGACATTTTGCTTTGAGACATCTGTAGAGAGATGCCCATTCCTCAGGCCCTCGTGTGGGTGGGGAGGCTTGGGAGCAACCTCCAGAGGAAGAACCCTAACAACGGCTCTTGTCTTTTTCACAGCTTCAGGACAGCTACTCCAATGTGGTTTGGGCAAATTCAGTTTGCATCTAGTTCTTCAAAATTATCAAGATGAAACAAACTGATATTAGTTTAATTAAATTGTGCTCGTCAGTTAGGCTTCCTTCTATTTGGGACAGGAAGCAGCGTTATTAAGAAGGAACAGTGCAGAGGTAAGGTTTCATTTCCTAAATGGCGGCACCATGGAAATAATGACGAGACGCGCCTTGCTTCTGTGCATGCCCTTGACTTGCTCTCTCAGCCAAACCACATGCAGTTTGCTCTCTGTAAGATTGCATGGAGTAGTGGGGTGGGTGTTGTCTTCGGTACTAGGCAATCCAAGTTCTAGTCCCAGGCTCTGCCATTTCCTAGGATTGTGGTCAAAGGCAACCAGCCCAGTGATATTTTTTATTTGTAAAAATGACCCTTAGGATGTTCACTCAGTCAGGTGTAACTGGTGTGATTCAGCTTTCTTTCCATCAGTATAACAAATAGCCTGAACTAATCAATTATAAAGAGACAAGTTTGATTTGATTCCCAGTTGTGAGGTTCCAGTCTTGGATCAGTTGATTCCCCTGTATTTGGGCCTGTGGCAGGGCAGCATAGAGAGAGGGCAGAGGCCAGGGGAAAGATTGAGAAAGGGAGGGGGAGGGAGGGAGGGGGGGAGAGAGAGAAGCGGGGGGTGGGGGTGGGGGGTGGGGCAGGAGATCCATAATCCTTTTTGAGGGCACATGCCCAATTACTGAAACCTCCCCCTATGCCACAGCCCTTTACAGTTCTATCACCTCCCAACAGCAACAAGCTGGGAACAAGCCTTTAACATGTGGCCTTTGGAAGCCATGCCACAGCAGAGCTATATGAAAAGCACAGTGCTGGGACACTCAGGCTCTGAGTTTGGGCTTTAAGATCCGGTTCTTAACAGCTGATCTTTATCCCATCTCCTGCGTTGGTTGGTCTTGGCTGCCAGCTGCTCCCCTGATTTCTCTGGTCTCGGTTTTCTTGTCTGTATAATGGCATCACTGGTCCTGGCAGCCTCAGAGGGTCCTGCCACTTCTCCCCATTCTGTGACTGCATGGCATATACTTTCATAGGATGCTAACTGCTGTAGCTTCCCTTTAAGGAACACATGGAGAGACTTCCCCAGTCTTCGCAGTCAAATGCAAATTCCCCTTGTTTTTCTGAATTTGAAGAGCTGCTCAAATGAAAAGCCAATTTGAAATCAATGTGGCTTGGCTTTTAGGGCTGGAAGGAGCAGAAGCCATCTGTTGGAGCTCTTTGCCTTCAGGCCGAAAGTGGGTTTCAATTCTTATCTCATAAACGAAGCAATTGAATTTCTCCTCAGAGCTCAAGTGACCAATGCCATCTCATGACCCTCAGTAATTTGGAAGTCTCAACTTGCTCTGAGTTTATGCTTCCAGAGAGTTCTCAGTAAGGAGCAGTTCCAGGCCCTTGAGACAAATCAGGGGGCTAGGGCGCTTGCCGCCCTGTCTGGACATTGGAGTTCAATCCCCAGAATCCATATGGGGAAGGAGAGAACTGACTCTTGCAAATTGTCCTCTGACCCCACATGGGTGCTGTGGTGTATGTGCGCCTGCTAATACACACACAGACACACACACACACACACACAGATACAGACACACACAGACACACAGACACAGACACACACACACACACACACACACACACAGACACACAATAATAGTAAATTTAAAATGGAGCATTTCTGAGAAAGAACATTTATATGTATGCTACCGACTCTCCATTCAGTATTGCCCACTGCATTCCCCAAGAAGCTGGTGGTGGGCTGAGAACCTACTACAGCCAGGGAGAGAGCCAGAGAGTAGAGCCCTGTGGAAGAGCATTATTTGTCACCTGACTCAGTCCCAGGCTACCCTGAGCTCTGTGCCTGAGATGCCACAGTGTCCCACTCCTGCAAAACTCATTAGACCATGAAACAAGCAAGTAAGAATCAATTATTTTTTTTTTAATATCTAGTCCCAGAAATTCTTTGGAATAATATGTCAAAAATGGTTATCGCATCTGTTGAAACTGGCTGGGAAAAGCTCAGGATTTCTCTAGATATTTATAAGATTTCTAGGTAATGGCTGGCTTTTCTACATGTGAGTGGAGTTCCACACATGCCTTCTAAATGTATAGGCAGCCTGGCACATTTATTCTCATAGAGGGTAATTATTACAGTCTCTCCCCCCTGAAATGAGCCTTTTGTTTTATGTTTTCAGTGAGAACTTGTGAAATATTAAGATATTTTACTGCCTTAATGCCCTGAATTGTTTGCCTCTCCATATTGCAATCTAAAACTCATTAACAGTTGAACAATTTAATCAGAATGAATCAAGTTGTGGAATGGAGGCAGGGGCAGTTCACAGATCCATAAAGCATGGCTGAAACTTTTTCTGAACAGCTTCATAAAACTTGGAAGGCAGCAAGAAAGAGGTGATTATCCTGGAGGTGTCAGGGTACACAGAACCTGGAGCCATGAACTTGGTAATTGTTCTTTCTCACTCAGCACATTTGCGGAGCTTGCTCTTAATTCATGGGATGGGCCCATGCTTACAGGGATTTAATCAGAAAATCCTTCTGCAAGGGTTTTCTCTTCACAATGGGCATGACCAGGAAAGCAAAATCAAAGTGGATATATTAGGCCTGACTTTAATTCCAGGAGTGGTCCTCTGATAAAATATTCCCCCTCCCTGTGGTCGCCAGGAGACCTCAATTTTAAGATGTTTTAATTTAATCTGTGTGTGTGTGTGTGTGTGTGTGTGTGTGTGTGTGTGTGTTGGAGGGTATTTGTGTATATGTGTATGTGTGTGTGCAGTGCATGTAGAGGCCAGGGAACAACATCAGGTATCTTCTTCAAAAGATTTCTTTTTTTTTTTTTTTTTTTGGTTTTTCAAGACAAGGTTTCTCTGTGTAGCTTTGCGCCTTTTCCTGGAACTCACTTGGTAGCCCAGGCTGGCCTCGAACTCACAGAGATCCGCCTGGCTCTGCCTCCCGAGTGCTGGGATTAAAGGCATGTGCCACCACTGCCCGGCATCTTCTTCAATAGATTTCTATCTTATTTTTTGCAAGACAAAGTCTCTTACTGAACCTGGAGTTCACCAACTCAGCTAGGCCAGCTGGCTAGTGAGCCCCAAGATCCTCTCGTCTCTCAAATCCTGGGGTTATAGACACATGCTCCTGTACCCAGCTTTCCCTGCAAGTGTGGGGATCTGAACTCAGGTGCTCACACTTACACAGTGAGCACTTTCCCGACTGAGCCGTCTCCACGGCCCTTCATTATAAAGAATATTACTTATCCCAGGATTCTGTGCAGAGACAACTAAGTGTCTGTTTTGTGGAAGTGACTTTTAGTTTCTTTGGGTTGTATTCACATCAAATAGTCCAAAGTATCTGGCCTAGTCCATGATAAGATGCACTTGAATTCAAGGTCACCAGTAGTGTGACCAACTCTACCCAGAATACCTAGGACTGTTGCCACGTTAACACAAAAATTCCTGTGTCCTGGGGGTTTATCAGCTTACAGGCTAATGGGGATGGTTGCCTGAGATGATCCCCATGCCCCAGATAGCTCTGGCTCAGAGGCTGGAAATTACTTCCTTCTAGTGTAAGAATTTTGCCTACAACCCCTAAGGCAGATGGTTGTCCAGAATTATTATGGATTTTGTTTATAGTTTTGACCCTGTTTTCTGAGAATGAGTTGAAGTATCTTTTTAGAATTCCAACATAAGCCTGGGTGTCA
This sequence comes from Peromyscus eremicus, assembly GCF_949786415.1. Taxonomy (NCBI): domain Eukaryota; kingdom Metazoa; phylum Chordata; class Mammalia; order Rodentia; family Cricetidae; genus Peromyscus; species Peromyscus eremicus. The sequence goes on along the minus strand of NC_081416.1, from coordinate 71,058,007 downwards.
GAGATTTACTCATCTTACCGACCCAGTGAGACTTGTAAAAAATATATAGTCACAATTTTAATATTATGAATTCAAGTTGTACTCTGTCCACCAGGTACCTTTGTTGTGTCTAAATGTGCACAGCAAAGCACTGTTTCTCTTGTTCCAAGTCTGTCAAACTCTACAGTCTAGTCACTTTGCTCTTTCTCATTGTTAAGCATTGGCCTTCAGGATTGGGTTTCTTCAGAGGAAGAAAAGATTTCCTGATCTCCTCTGATACCCTGGTATTTTTAATGTTAATGAGGTCAGTCTTAACCCCGCCACCTCTGTTCTTCCACCCAGGCCCAGGATTGTTCTGTCCTCCCTCGCCTCTCATCTGTGAAGATGGTAAGGCGTAGTCTGTGGGGGTGCCAAAGTTATAGCTCATGGGGGCTAAGTCCCTTAGTGCTTGAGATCATGCCAGACAGGCACTTCTTGGCCAAGTCTAACAAAGACACTGTGCACTGTGCCAGCTGCTAAAGGCACCTTTGCTCCTGACCTGGACACACTGGTTCTGACACAGGCACAAACTCTCAACTCCTCTTTGCCAGGGCACCTTGTGACCCACGGCTTAAGAGGAGCCACTGGAGAAAGACAGCACGTTCTCTGTGAATTACCACTGGGCTTGTGAGATGTCTCAAGTTCAAACTCACATCGTTTATTATGCAGCATTTGGGTATAGAATGCTTCCTTTCTACTTCTTTTACTTGAGACTCTGGTCTATCTGGATTTGCTCTTGATACTTTTGCTAACTGTCTTATGTTGGACTAATCAAGATTTGTGTGTTGTTTCTGTTTCCTTAGTGGCTACCCTCCCATGTTAACATACATGCTTATATTAACAAATAGCATTTCTTGGTTTCTTCATCCTGCCTTCTTCTAAATCCAAGGAGGCTATTAGAACATTGCGTATTAGCCTCAGCAACATGAAACATTTTGGTAATGTTATTCCATTTACCCCTGTCATCATTACCACTATTACTGTTGCTATTATAACCATGATGGAATATTTTGTAGTAAATCCCAGACATCATGTCTTTCCATGTTCCTCTGTCCCATATAACCCTATGCCATTATAATAGTAAACAAAATTAAATAACAATAATATTGTTCTATCTCTCCAGATTTAAAGTTCTCTAAGTTGTCATAAAAATCTCTTTTGCATGGTGTGTTTGAATAACTACCCAAATCCAGGCTCACATTCCACATTTGGTATTTTCTTAAGTATATCCCATCTTACCCCTCCATTTTCAAAAACTCTCTCTCTCTCTCTCTCTTTCTCTCTCTCTCTCTCTCTCTCTCTCTCTCTCTCTCTCTCTCTCTCTCTCACACACACACACACACACACACACACACACACACACGTGCACACACATACATTTTTGAGACAGTGTCTCATATAGCATGCCTCAAACTCACTATACAGCCGAGGTTGGTTTTGAACCTTGGGTCTTCCTGCCTCTATCTCCTAAGTGCATCACTATGTCAAGCTCAAAACACCATTACTATTTTGAAGAAAATGTAAACTGTCTAATGCTCTGATGTTTGCTAGCTGCTTCTAGTCAGGGCTCTATAGTTTAGCCTTTAGTTCCTTAAGACAAATCAATGCTTGACTTCAGTAACTATTTTAATTCTATTTTTAGGGTTGGAAGACTTAAATGTGTAGCTCATGTGACATTAAGTATTCCCAAACTTCTGTGCACTCATCACCTTGGTCTTCTCTAGAAATTTTTCCAGGTGGGTTTCCCCGCTGTTGCCAGTATGGTGGGATCTAGAGGTAATGGGGCTTCTCAGAGGGGATTAGGTTATGTAGTCTCTCCCTCATCAGTGGGTTAAGATCTACCTAGGAGAGGCTTTACAAAATATGGGGCTCACTTGTCATTCCAGCTGCTGTGGGAAGACAGCATCTCTCTCATCTGGAGGTGGCCTCTTGGAAGCAGAAAATATCCTCCCCCAGCCCCTGAACCTGCTGGTATCTTGATCTTGGCTCCACAGCCTCCGGAACTGCGAGAAGATAGATTTCTGTTCTCTATAAAGAAAGTTTTTGAAACTCATTTTGGAACGCTCAATCCTGAATGGGGTGTCTCCATCAAACCCCTCTGCTCAGGGCTTAGGGAGCTATACAGAAGAGGGGGTGGGAAGATTGTAAGAGCCAGAGGGGATGGAAAGGAAACAGTCTCTTCCAGACACAACAGGTCCAGTACGTACTTGAACTCAGAGACTATGGCAGCATGTGCAGGGCCTGCACAGGTTCAATTCAGACAGCTCCCAGCACTGAAAGGGGAAGTAGACACAATATTCTATCTTTGAGAAGCCATAGCCAATGACATCTGCTTGCAAAGGAAAAATTGGTTTTCTCCAATGGATCACTGGGTATGTTAACCACACTTCACACACTTCAGAGTAGTCCCCATGCCTGTTAGTAGATGGCCAACACAGAACAAATTCAATGGTATTTTTGTAGACTTATATTTCTTTGTTTGGGCTTTCTTTCTTTTCTCTTCTTTCTTTCTTTCTTTCTTTCTTTCTTTCTTTCTTTCTTTCTTTCTTTCTTTCTTTCTTTCTTTCGTCTTTGGCTTGAATATTAGGACTTCAAATTCTGTGTTTTTATTAGTTTTTGTGTGTGTTTGTGTCCCTGTGTGTATCTGTGCTTTTCCCTTGTTTTTTTTTTTTTTTGAGACAGGGTCTCTCTATGTAATCCTGGCTGTCCTGGAACTCACTATGTAGACCAGGCAGACCTTGAATTCACAGAGGCCTACCTACTTCTGCCTCCTGAGTGCTGGGATTAAAGGGAAGCCCTACCATGTCCAGTTTGTTTGTTTGTTTGTTTTTATTTTTTAAATTCTGGCTTGTTTGGGATTTTTTTGTTTGCTTTTTTTTGTTTGTTTGTTTTCTAAAGAGAGAGAGAAAGAAAGAGAGAGTGTGGTATTGAGAGGATGGAGTGGTAGGGAGGATCTGGGAAGAGTAGGGGGAGGGGAAACCGTAATCAGAATATATTGTATGAAAAAGTTTTTCAATTAAAATATTTAAAAATCAATCAATAAATTACCTACTCTTAGATAATTACACATCAGCCAGCAGTAACATGGGTAGAGAGATACAAAGATGAGCCCTGTTGAAAGTCCATCTCCTGTCTATAAACTTCACCGTTCTAGGTCCTTACATGTGTGTAAGCATAGTTTATGGTTTTACCTTTCGGTGGCTGGCTTATTGCACTTAGTGTGATGCCTTCAACATTGATCCATGGTGCTGCTTGGGACAGTACCTAGTTTTATTATTTTTTTAGATAGGGTTTCACTATGTAGCCTTGGCTGCCCTAGAACTCACCATGTAGACCAGGCTACCCTTAAACTTACAGAGCTCTGCCTGTCTCTGCATCCTGAGTTCTGGGAGTAAAGATGTGTGCCACCATATTACACCCAATTCCTTAAAATTTTAAGAATGAATACTACTCCGTTGTATGTCTGGGCCATCTCTTATCTGTTTGTTGGTGGATGCTTGGGCTGCTTTCACCTTCTGAGACTGTAAATGGGAATGCCATTGATGTATTAATGGTTTCCCCATTTATTGGTGGCATCTGTCTAGATCTGTTATCTTCATATGAGTTACTTCCTAGTATCTTCTATGTACAAATTTTCAGGACAGTGAGTTGATAGCATTGGCGGAGTGCACTGTGACATCACTCTAGCTACTGAGACAGCCATGCCTCTGACTGCACTGTCTTTAGACTCTGTGATTATGTACTTGGTACAAATTTGGACCCCTCACCTCTGTGTGCTTGGGATTTCCATTGCTTGGAGGATTAGAGAACTTTCCCCATCTGCCTCATCAATAGACATTATCTCCTTCTTGCTTCCTGAGGTGAGAATTTTCTGGCTATATTCCGCTGGAGGGGTACAGGCTTTGGAGGAGACCACTTTATATTAATCTGTGTCTCAGCTGGAGATTCTTTTTCTATGTGGGTCAAGTATTATGATCAATCCACATGAGTCTATTAAATGGGTAACAATTTATTAAGATATAAATTGAGGAAATACACTTACAATTACAGAATGGAGTAGACAGCAGAAGTCATCCTCTGATCTGACTGGGAGCGAATCCACCTCTCAGGCAGGAGCAGGAAGAAGGGACCACGTGACCCCTCTCTCCCCTCCTTATAAGAGGTCACATACAACGGCAGGAAGCACCGCCTCCTTTGGGCCATATAACTCAAGGTCATGGGCAGAGCAAACACCACTACAGTCAAGGGCCTAACTCATGTTCTCAAACAGGCACTCTGCTCCTCAGCCCTGACCTTGGAGGCTATGTGTGGGTCCCATATCCTGTTGAGCCCTAAGGGATGGTCCTCTGTGTTTGCCAGTCTGACTCTGAGTGCTCTCTTTGCCCCTGGTACCCAGAGGCCCCCCTTTCCTACTTCTAAAGCTATCTGCGTTTTTCATTTGGGTGTTCCAGTTCACCCAGCATCTCCACGTATAACAAGGAGAAGGAATTCTCCAGGAGCTGAGGTCTTCTTACTCATTGAAAGAAGTGAGATCCATGTTTTCAACAACTAGACAGAAAGAGTAAAGTGAGGTGGGATTTGAGGGTGAGCATTTGCTATGTAATAGTCTCTTTTAAGGAGGGAATTTTGGAGGGTTGAAACTAAAACTTTATCTCTACCCCAAATTGAGTAAGTCTGTGTTGCAAAGAGGCTGCCTGTCCTGCACTTGAGTGTTCTGGGCTGTGCTCATATATGTATCTGCACTGTCAGCAGAAGGGGAGAAAAACCAGTCCTCCCAAAGTTCAGCTACCAGACACACTGCAAACAAGCTGTACATGATGGGCCTCTGGGAGGAAAAGGTCACAAAAAGAAGAAACCCAGATAGTCCTGATGGGACAATTAGGAAAAACCACTTAGTTTTCTTTCATATGCCTAGTTGTACAATCAACAAGGTATGCAGCACCTTCTGCTAATTTCCAATAGAGCACAGAGTTGACCTTTCCTCTTTCAAAGGGGTGGGTCATGGTTCTCTCTTCTAAAGCACTGGTATTTCTAAATCGAGATTATGCTGGAAATAACTTCAGACTGAATTTGTCTGAATGGTAGAGAACAGAATCTAACGTTGAGGTTCTCTGTGTCTCATGAGCATCTTAGCCTTACCCAGAGACACAGCAGCTTTCCCATGGCCCATCTCATAGTCAGAGAACAGGCACTGGCAGTGTACAGAGTGGGAATCTTAAACGTGAAGAACAAGTTGTGGCAGTCCCTTGTGCCACAGGGAACTCCAATTGCTGTTTCTTCTGATTTGTCCCGTTTTTACAACACCCTAAACAGACAGGACCAAATGGAAACTCTGCTTTTTCTAAAGCAGAAATCTGTCACAACCATTCTCTTGTATCACAGCTTTCAGCAAGTGTCCCCAAAGCCAAGTCTAACCCCCTGGTCTGGCACTCAGGGCCTCTGCATGAAGCCCGACAGTCAGGTCTCCTCAGGTGTCCTCGGCTCTTACATTGGTTGCAGCCTTGGTCTGTAGCTCCTCTTAGATCTGCAATCCCTTCTTCCTCAGAGACCCTGTAATTAATCCTTGCTGCATGACCAAAGACAACAGTGCTGAGACCCCCGGGCTCCATTGTGTGGTGTGGCTGAGCTTCCTCAGAGGGATTCAGGCTGGCTTTGGACCTTGTTGCTTCTTTGCTACCATGGTTGACTTGACCATATACTGGGTACCCAAATACTTGGCTCCTCATTATTTCTGAGTGCATCATGAGGACGTTTCTGGATAAAATTCGTGTGTGCTTTGTGCTCGGTGAAGCAGATGGCTCTCCCCACTGTGAGTTAGCATCATCTAGTCCACTGAGATCCCGATGAGAACACAAAGTGGAAGAAGACAGACTTTGTCCCTCTTGCCTGACACCATCTTCTCCTATCTTCACACTGGATTTACTCGGTCAGTGTCCTGGTCCTCAGGCTTTGGGGCTTGAATTGAATTGTGTTGCTGCCTGTCCTGGCTCTCTCTCTCCCAAATGGCTGATTGCAGCACTTCCCAGACTTCCTTATGAGCCAATCCTCATGACCGACCCCTTCTCTATAGCTTACTGTCTCAGTTTCTCTGGATAAACTTAATATATCCAATTGCAAAACGCATCCCTCCCTCTCAGGATTTATTGCTCTGGCTCTCTGAGTGTGTTCTCTCCATCTCTGAGAATTTGTCATGCTGAACTGTTAATATCATCCAATTCCTGCCACACATCTAAGGAGGTATCTTGCCTACTATGAGGAAATCAATGGCAACAACATGAGTAAAAGGACATTTTGGACATGGGTGTTTGTAGTTTAGTCCCCTCTATTTGGGAAAGCTGGACCAGAGAGAGGATCTTGTGGCAGATTCCACCCTGACATCAGACTGTCCATTGACACACTTTGGTTTCCCCCATGAAGGCTGGGCTAGTTTCCCAGACTAAAAGGATCAGAGGGCAGAACCATTTAGTGTTCCAGCAGGAGCACTGTTGCCATGGGAAGATACTGAGTGGGTAGGTGAATAAGCCAGTGCGAGAATGAAATGACCAGGGGAACCATTGCTGTGATGAGCAAAGCCATCACTGGGAGTATCTGGAGTGGCTCCTGGGACCCTCATGAACACAGGGAGCAAAGCAGGGTTACTCCAATCTGAGGAAAGAATTGAGCTGAGCTATGTTTTCGAAAGAGAACTGTGGGCTCAGTGAAAAGAGGGCTTTGTCACACCGAGACCTTAGGCATAGCTGCCCGTCTATCTACCGACTCCTCTCTGTTCAGCCATTGGTCTCTCTACCCAATCATCCATCTATCCATCATCCATCAGCTCATCAGTGTTGAAACATTCATCTACCTATTCATTATCCATCCATTCCTCTTTTCCTCCCCCTTCCTTCTCTTTTCAAATATCCACAGTACACTAGGGATTCCAAACACAAATATGGCAGAGACCCTATTTCTACCTCAATGGAACTTGGGGTGTGTATCAGTTACTTGTCTTACCACTGTGATAGACTGTCTAACATACACTCTACAGAAGGAAGGGCTGATTTTGGCTCACAGTTCTAGAGGACACAGCCCATCACAGCGAGGAAGGTCTGGCAGCAGGAGCAGAAGGCCGCTGGACACATTGTATCCACAGTCAGGAAGCAGAGAGAGACGGGTGTTCAACTCCTGGGATCCTAGGCCATTGAATGGTACCACTCACATGCAGGATGCCTCTTCACACCTCAGTTATTATAATCTAGATAATCTCTCACAGATATGCTCAAGGATTTGTTTCTAAATTCCATCATATTGTCAGTCAAAATGATCCTTCGCAGTGTGTAATGGGAAAAACATCACACAAAGCTTCTGTATAGTAGGATAACGACTCAAAGGTACACCCTCCTCTATGCTGTGAGCGACATTAAGCTAGGAAAGGCTCTGCAGAGGAGGCGGGGCTAAGAAGAAGCATTCATTGTCTGGAGCTTCATCTTCTTCCTCACCTGTAGGAGAAGGGCATGGGGCCAAATGACAGAGATGGAAAAGCTTTCTGTCACTTCATAAGTGGCAGGCCCAGATTTTATCCTGGGCTCCCATTAAATGGATGGAGGGCTAGTGGGAGACAGAGAGTTCAACACTGGGCAGAGTTTGGGGCACTCCACTTTAGAGAGGCTCCCAGATCTTTGTCCCGGAACTGACCATTGTTCCAGAATAGCTGGTGGAAAAACTCCATTATCCTACTCCTTGTTCCCAGGACAAGGCTAAAAGAGACTCTCCAAGCTTATTCAGGCCCTAGGACCTCATTGTCTGTATTGCGACAGGAGCCTTCTGAATTTAATAGCCTCCATTCAGAGTGATTCAAACCTTGAAATTTAATTATCTTAATGTTAAGTGTTTTGTGTTCAGGTATGGCGCACTGACCATTCACTGTTAGTAGGAAGCTCTGGGCGGCTAAATCTACCTCCACCTTAGTGGGAATGAAAACTGAATATATTTAAAGGAAATTTCCCCCCAAGTAATTGCCTTCCATGAAACACCAAGTAGGCTTCGGGACTGAATTTATAAAGCCGGTGGCTGTGGATGAGAGCTACCATATTTGGCGTGGTTCTCATTAATCCTGGGTCTCCAGGAGGAGCGATGTGAAAGGTTCAGATTGTAAGTGACAGGTGTTTATGGTTCACAATTGCATTAAACAGGCTCTTAAATATGGGTTAAAGGCCTCCATGAAATATAGAATATACCTTAAAACGTGGCCGAAATTTTTGCCATTTTGGACCTTGCATCACTTACAGAATTAGCATCACTTTTGGTTAATCAACTGCCAGTGTAAATTGCTGTGGTCTGAATCGCTTCTAAGCTCCAGTGAGCACAGTTTGCTTTGGCCTGTTGCTTTTTCCCCCCTCCCCCTGTTTCTTTCTTCTTCCCCTGGGCCTTCTGAAGGCCTTCAGCTGATGGAGAGCTTTTAATTTCACATTTTGGCCCCCACCACAGGTGATCAACAAAGGTTTCCCCACTGCTCTGGCTGGGGTCATCCGGCCTCCCGTCAATCCCACTCCCGTAATTACACCCAAAAGGTGCCTGAGATCTGCAGCTAATTTGCGGCCTCTGTTTAGCAGAATTTAATAGCAGGTATTACTGCTGCCGCGGTAATTAAGGACCTTTGTCAATAAGACGGAATGGATGGCCACACTTGGTTGTAATCAGTGGGCTCTCGAGAGCCGGAGGAGCGAAAAAAAGGAGAGAAGCAATCCATTTTGTGAATAACACCGCCTCCTCGGCTTCCTCCCCCCTCCCAGCTCGGGGGATGGAATAATAATTCCCCAGGCAACGAAAGTACAGGAATAAAAGTACTTACCCTCCAGCCGGTGATTTTTTTTTTGACTTTTTATTTACTCTACTGAGCTTTCTTATTTGCTCCAGGCTGCATTTGATGAAGTATTGTTTAAACAGCACAGAGCAAAATGAATGAAGGGCAGCAGGGAGAGGAGGCGGGATTTTTAACCAGGTGGCCAGGGAGGCGCCCTTCTTGAAGGTGGATGGCGTGATGCTTATCAATTATATTTCCCAGGGATTTAAAAAAAAAAGAAAGAAAGGAAAAGAAAAAAGAAAAAAAAAACCCTACAAAACCAAGTGGCTTCATGAAGAGGTGGAGGGTGTCATTTTGCGCCGTCTTTGAACATAGCCATTCAGCTCTAAATGGGTCTCCTGTAACAAGCGAGAAGTGAACTTGGGGAGCGCTGTCACCCTCCCTAATGTACCGATGAATGGCCTGGGGAGGGGGCAGCCAGGGAGGGGAGGGGGCAGGGGCTGGCGGCCACAATTCAAAGACACCGCCAAGGTGTGTGCCCCTCGCGGTAATTGGAGAAGAAGCTGCCTTCCCTCGCCGATTTCTGGCCTTTTTACTGGTTTTAACAAGCATGATGCTTTTAATAGTGCTTCGAGTACCACCTTTTTATACTTTCTCCCTTTTTAAAGCAGCTTCAACTATACTCTTTCCGTCGCTAATGTCTGAAAAACTTCTACCTTTAATCATTCCTGGATGCGGCAGCAAACAGGAGCCCTTGCCTTTTGCAATTACTGCTGGATAGCTGCTGCCTGGCGGAGAAGGGGGGGGGCGCCCGGAAAGCACTGGGTGGGGGCAGAGAGGGAGGGGGAGAGCTGTGGGTGGGTGTGTGGTTATCTTCTGAGGACACAACAGGGGCCTCTTGTTAGAGCAGGGCAGGGGTCAAATTTAAATACCCAAACTTACATGTTGGAAACAAAATTCTACCTTACTGGTACTGATGAGGCATCTCTGGTCACTAGGAAGAAGGCTTAAATTAGGTTAGTGTCTATTCCAGGACCTAGCCCCTATTCCCTTGCCCAATGCCCATCACATCATCTCAGTTTAAGAGCCAGCCTCAAGCTGGGCTAATGGGTGGGTCCTCCTGTCAGTAGGGTTCTGAGGTTTTGATTTCCGTTCCGGGCAGGCCCAGAAGTCAGGCCTTGCTGGGTTCAAATGCAGGTTCGGCAATAAAGCCGTGCCCTCAACACCCAGGACCAGGGTACACACAGCCTTTGTATTTTTCAATGGGGTGGGAGAGGCAGTTTCTGGCTTGCTGGCCTATGGGACTACTGGTGCCTGAAGATTTATGACTTCTGGAGGGTGGGCGGACCTGGGGTAGGGAGTCACCACCATCTCCTTAATTTCTCATCCTATTCTTGGCTTCTGAACATTGTCTTGTGTTTCTGAAAGTATTCTTCAAACCAAAGATGGGCAGATATCCCAGAGGCCCTTCCCAGGGGCAGCTGGAGGTAGAGCACGGACTAGCTTCTCCAGTACTTCTGAGAGTGTCTTTGGTATCACAGAAGCACCCCTTCTCTCCTCTTCTGCCCAGACTCCTTGGGGTGCAAGCCCCAACTCTGGGGCAATCTAGTTCAGCTTTCTAACTTGCTAAGCATTATACTAGATATTCCTATTTAGACAGAAGATAAGAAGGCCCTTCTCCGTCAGGTTTTCTCGGCGTGCTGGTAGACCCTCAACACACATCCAAGGCAGTCCCTTTGCTTGGCACTTGACCTCGGCTTACCTTTGGGATCTAGAGATCCACTGGATTCCTGTGAATTATGGTAGTTTGGTTATAGCCTGGTTCTGGGATTCCCAGCATCAGGCCATGCTGTCGATTTCCATTGGCTATTGGTTCCTCAGCACCAGTGAATTTAGGACACCAAGACAGTCCCTGGGGAAAGCTCCCTTTTGTGTCGATTGTCACCTCCTAGTCCCGAGGGTGTGACTGGATGATCATTTGTCTGCTTGCAAACAGTCATCCCAGCTGGGCCTGCTGACTGTTGACATCACCTCATAGGAGAGGTGGGGCAGGGAGGGCCACAGGACCTTCACTTGGGTATCCAGTTGCTCCATATCATTTATGTAACATTGTCCTAATAGCATTGCGCTTCAGGGAGGGTCTAGAGCAGCAGTTCTCAACCTGTGGGTCACAACCCTGGGGGGGGGGCTGTTGTTGCATATCAGATATCCTGCATATCAGATATTTGTATAATGGTAGCAAAATTACAGTTAGGAAGTAGTAGTGAAATAATTTTATGGTTGGGGGTCACCATAACATGAGAAACTGTATTAAAAGGTTGAGAAGGTGCTGAGGTTTTGCTTTCCATTCTGGGCTGGCCCGGAAATCAGGCCTTGCTGGGTTCAAATGCAGGTTCAGCAATAAGCCGTGCCCTCAACACCCAGGACCAGTGTACACACAGCTTTTGTATTTCTCAGTGGGGTGGGTGGGAGAGGCGTTAGGAAGGTTGAGAACCACTGGTAGACTGACTAGACCTTACATATTCTTACACCTTATATATACCTTATAGGATAGAAGTCAGGAGGATTAGGAGAGGGGAGGCTCCATCTATGTGACCACAGGAAAGCCATCATCTCTGCTGGGTAAAGACTTTCCAGTGTGGCCTTTCCGGGGAGCACCCACATTTCTGTAAGTAACCCCTCATCAACGCTCTGTAAGAAAGCTCAATAGACTCATTGGTGTCCCAGGGGGAACTCTGGTGGCATTGTATCTCAGTTGGTTGTTGGGACATTGGTGGAGGGGGCTAGATATTGTTTTTGTCCTCCCAGGGAAGGAAGGAACTTTAACAACATCAGTTCACAACACAGGCATGCCCCAGATGTGAACCAGAAATACACTCTACCTCATTGCTGTAACACAACACCTGACGGACACTGTCCAGAGAAGACTTTATTTTGGCTCACTGTTTAAGAAAGGGTGTACTTCACTGTGGCAAGGGCACGAGGCTGAGAGTCACATGACATCTATAGTCAGGAGGCTGAGAGTCACATGACATCTATAGTCAGGAGGCAGAGAGAGCGATGACAGCGGGTGCCTGGGGGGGGTGTCTCTTTCTCCTTTGCCCCCCCTTTTATGTAGTCAGAAGCCGTCGTATATCCCCAACACTGCATTACTTATGCTACAAAATTATTCAATGTCTTTTGGGGTGAAAATCAAATTTATTTGCTAAATCCAGCAACCCAATGGCTCTTTTTTTTTTTTTTTTTTTTTTTTTTTTTTTCTGCACAAAAATACCAACTTGGAAATATAGCCTGTCAGTTGGAAGGAGTCCCCTGGGGTTGTTGGCACCTGAGGTCTGACCATGTTCCATCTTTTTATTGGTGTTGGGACCTTGAAAACGTCTTCCCTCTCCACGGCTGTGCCTCAGTTTCCTTCTCTGTTCCGGCTTGCTTTCATCTCCCAGTCCTTTCTGGCTCGCTTTTCCTTTGACCTCAGAGTTGGTAAGTGGACATCTGGCCAGCCTGGCATTCCGATGCTGCATAAACCAAACAACCCATTGGCTCCATTGTGTCTTTCACTGTTTAAATACTTGTTTTGGCTTCATGTAGACTGAGTCCAAACGCCTCTGACCCGCCCTTTCAGTCCCAATTCTCAGCACTTGTAAGGAACAGTCTCCTTGTAACATAGTCCAATTCCCCCAGCTGGGTCCCCAAAGGGCATTTGGAAGCCCTTTTAATTTCCAACCCATTAAAAAAATAAATCTTCTGAGGGCTTACTTCCTACACAGAAGCATGCTTTTTGACTCGACAGCTGTCAAACTGAAAAACATTCCATGAATTCTCCAAGTAATTTAAAAGTTGCTAGGACTGAAATACGGGCGATGCCTGCTTGGTGGAGAGGGTGCCATTTGTACCTGGGCCATTCAATTCACTGGATTTTTTTTTTCTCAGGGAATTACTTTCATAAGGGAAAAGAGAAAGAGCACATTTTACTCAAGTCTGAAATTCGAGTTCCGATCTAACTTGTGACTCTCCTAAGCGGTTCTACCGTTCACTGGGCCTGTGGGACGGGCCATCTCTTAAGTGATCACTTGTTCTTTGCCAGTCATTACTTTTGCTTGTGAGCAAAAAGTCCACTTGGGTGGCTATGTTCTGTGACACTGTCATATGTATATATGCACACGCACATGTATGCCTATGTTATATATATATATATATATATATATATATATATATATATATATGTGTATGTATGTATATGCATGGATCCTTTTAGGATCTCAGCCTTCCGCTCACATAGGAGTTTCTTTCTCCTTAGAAATCAAACACCCCAGCCACCATTTGTTTTGAGAAAACACAGTGCTGTGAAGTCCTCTAATGATTCACTGGGGATTTGTATCCATGGCCTGCTAATACCTTGGCAAGTACAGGGTGTTCGCCTTAAATTCCTTGTCCATTTGTCCTTCTGTCCTCATGGTCCTGCCAGCCTGTCCCCTTTCTGCCCCCTCTTCTGATCTCTCTCCTTTCTCCTTTCTTTTTCTCACCCTCTTCCCCCTGGAAGCGCTCTCTTTAGTCTCAATAAGGGGCTGATGTCTGCCTTTGGAAAACGTTGCTTCCATTTTCCCCTAGAAAAATGGAGCAGGTTTCTCTTAACTAGTGCAAGGCTCTCCTCTCTAAAAGGTTTTTATTATTGAGTGCCCGGGGTCCTTGCTTCCTGACATTTATCTTCCTGCTAAGCAGGAACAAAAGAAGGAGGCAGCCTCCTGCACCCCGAGTTTCTGAGTAATCACCCAGCGGTTAAATTGGAGCGACCACAACATCTTCTTCATTGTGTCACTTTGGACTTGCTCGTTAATTTATGAGCCTCAACTGTCAAAATAGTTTGTGCAACGGACCCTAAAAATGGTGATGGGTCATATCAATCAGGCAGGTTTTATAGGCTGATTCCCCTCACAGTAGGTTGGCCTGCTGTATACAGCATGTTGAAAGGAAAGCACACAAAAGAAGTGCCTAGTGAATACATAACACCAACCCACATGTCTCTCCACACAGGAGCTCAAGGTGACAGTAACACCCCACCTCCAGGGTCCTCCTGATGGCTGGGGGTGGAGGGCGCTATGCTGGTGGCTGTCCTTTCTTTGAGTGCCTTGCTCTTCCCTGCTACAATTAGATGCCACAGTACCACCTTTGGAGGCCTCTGGCACAGTGCGAAAGGTGAAGAGGGTGGAGCTGGCAGCAAAAAAAGGCTGCTTGATAGAAGTTTCCAGACCCTTTGTGATTATAGATTCTAAATACATCCTTAGTGACTCACTTTTTAATTTGGTTTCTATTGCTATGATGAAGGTCATGACCAATAGTAACTTGGGGAGGAAAAAGGTTTATTTTATCTTATAGTTTTGAGGGAAGTCTGGAAAGGTACCTAGAGGCAGGAACCGAAGCAGAGACCATGAAGAACACTGTTTTGTGACTTGCTCCCTTGGCTTGCTCAATTTGCTTTCTTATACATCCCAGCCCCACCTGCCCAGGAGTAGAACCTCCCACAGTGGGCTGGACCCTCCCCCATCAAATATTAATCAAGAAAATGCCCCATAAACTTGTCTACAGGCCAATCTGATGGAGGCATTTTCTCAGTTGAGGTTCCCTCTTCTCAGATGACTCCAGCTTATGTCAAGTTGACAAAAAAAAAAAAGCTTATGTCAAGTTGACAAAAAAAAAAAAAAAAAAAAAAATCACCCAGCACATTCACAGAACCTGCAGATTGATGGTGTTCTCCAGATGTCAGTCATCTCTCCTGCTTACATTTGCTACCGTGATAAACGTGTTCTGTTCTCTGGATTCTACACACTGCTTAGAATTTGCACATGATGCAGGCTTTTTCACCGTTGTTTTTCTAACTAGAACTACGAGTTCATAGGCCGGCGAGATGGCTCAGTAGGCAAAAGTGCTTGCTGCCACGCTTGGCGACCTGAGGCCCCCCTCTGACTCCCACTCGTGCACTGTGGCACACGCACAACTCACCCCCACAGATAAGGAAAACGTAGTAAATAAGTAGAAAACACACAGGTTCACTACTGAAAACAGAGATTTCAGAGGAGAAAAAGCCGACCACTGCTAACATTCTCTGTGCCTTCCTTGCATGTGATTTTATGTAGTGGAGAGAATCTGTACAATTTTGTTGCCTGCCTTTAAAATAATTTTCCAAGTGTTTTTTAATTTCCTATGGTAAAACTCCATTATCACCAGCTGCCATATTTTATTTAGTCAGGCAGACAGGCTTTCTATAACAGTCCCAAATGTAATGACCTACTGAAACGAATGCTCCTCATCTCCAAAATACCATCTCTCCAAGACCAGCACGAGGCCCCAAGGCAAGGCATCCACTCTTCTGGTGTCCTCTGTGAGCTCCTGCTTATCCTTTCCTTCCACACCCAGCCTAAGCAGCCCACGATATCTGAATTCTGGAGTCTCTGTCTCCATGAAGTTGTCTGCCTCACCCCTCTTTTGTGTGTACCTTTGAATTAGCTCACTCGTGGGAGCACTGAATAGTAGCATTTAGGCATCTGGTCTACCTTGGCTGGCTTTGGATAGAAACTCTTTCCCTTTTCTGAGCTGCAGTCCTCTGCCACAATGGCTGGCCACCCTGGGCTGCCCAGAGCCACTTGATATGCATGGAATCTTCCGTATTCTGGACTGTGCCTGACACACAGATAAATCAGTCAGTTAGAAGTATAGGCCAGGTGTTGGGAGACTAAAATCAAACATCAAAAACCCTTCCCAAGCCCCCAGGACCCTTCTTTGACTTCTGCTTTGGGTGTGAGGATGTTTGCTCAAATGTTCCTGTTGTCAATAGCTGCTGTCAGAGTTCATGATGGCATTCGTACTGAAAACTTCTAATTTGATATTTCGCGAGTGAATTTAACAAGGATGAAAAAGTGTCATTTAGCACCAGTTTTCTCTTTGTGCTCTGAAAAATGGAAGGTACATAGTTATCTGTAAACGAGATAATTACCTCAAGACTTTGCTAAAGGCGAATACCAGTGAGATTTTTTTTTTAAAGCTTGTTTCACTTAATGAAAGCTTTACAGAACAGGGAGGCCAGAGCTCTTAATAGACTTGTCGTAATAATCCCCGAGAAAGGGAAATAAAACCAGTTGCTGCAGAACCAGGCTGAGAAATAGCCCGGTGAAGTGGCTGGCAGCTCTGGCAGACATTTCTATCTTGGTTGTACCGAGAGCAAATGTAATAATAGCTGCAACCAATATTTTTAATATTACTGATCTTTCAACAATAATTACCTAGAACTTTTAATGTGTGCAATTAGAGCGCTAGCAATTCAATGGTACAGCCCAGTGGTGAATTGCATGAAATTGGATACTTGGTGTAATTGGTAATTAATCACTTTTCATTACCAGGACGGGATGTTGTAGTTATTCTGAATAGATACATCATGCTAATTGCAGGCAAACAGAAATGTACATATTTGAATTTAAGGCTTTTAGGAAAATAAGCAAGCCCTGCCAATATTCTATGGCAGAGAGGGGATTAGCCTACACAATTAAATGATGAAGAAGAGGCCATGTATATTTTGACAAGAACTCATCAGGGCAAGAGTTTTTTTTACCTAAGGGACTCCATCATATTTCCATTCACGTCTGTGGGTAATTTAAATTCTTGTCCTTTATGCACATTCAGAATTGGTTCCAAATAAATATTTGCATGTGTGTGCATCTCCCTTGGTAAGCACCAGTGATCTCGGGGCTCCATCAGCTGCCTCTTTATGGATAATTGGCGTATCCACCTCTCCTGACAGGACTTAGCTCACTGGCCTGTTGCTCCTGGGAAGTCTGCTGGCCTTGCCTTCAGCTTCTTTGGCCACTGTCATTTCTCTGATCTGCCCACTGCCTTGTCCCACACCTGTGTGGTTGTCACCGAGCCTTGCCACTTTACCCGTCACTGGCCTGTGGGTTTGACAGCCCTCTTCCCTCTCACTATTTAGTGCCCCATAAGGGGGTTCCAAAAGTTGCACCCCCAGAAAATGCAACTAATGGAGGATGGACTTATCCGGGGGAAATACACCCACAGAATTACTGTAGAGACTCTCCACTATGCCAGGGCATTGTCTCTCCTGTCTGCGTGCCTTACAGAGACAAAGAAGGAAAGCTCCAGGCTGACCATGAGCATGTTTGCCTCACTAAGGATCTGTCCATCACTGTCTGCGCCTGAGGTGGCCTGTCAGGGAGGAGCGAGACTGTCTCCAGTTGCCTTGTCCTTCATTTATGTGTCTGGAAGCCCAGGCCCACATGGAAGCCAAGAAGGCAGGAATTTGCTGAGGGTGTTGGAGGCCAGTTCTATATTCTCCTTTAGATGGCAGAGAAGGAAGGAAATACTCAGTGTTTCTGTGACTAATAGCATCCTCAATCTGCCTACTCACTCCCAGCTCTACCAATAACGCCATTTTGAAACTGGGTCATGGTATAAAGATGGGCTCACATAATCAAGCTACCTGCAGGAAAGACAGTAATGAAAATTTACAATACCCATCGACTTTTCACCTCCCATGAGGACCCCAGCAACTTCTGACCTGCTCTTTTATCTAGCATGGGGCTAGCCAGGGACCTCCAAACTCCAGCTGTTCCAGCTCTTCACTCCCACATGCCTGGCCTGAAAGGTTGGCCATGGCTTAGCGTCACAGGCTAGCTCTCTTGTGTCTTGTATCACAACAGTAGCCATGATATTCCTCATGGGGCTATATCGGGTGAGTGCATCCCTGAGTGTGTCAGCACGCTTTCTGGACGCCGCACTATTTCTGCCCTGCTGCTGACCTTTCCAAGACAGGCTCATCAACGGCACACTACAACCAAATATGCAGATAGAATTGGAGAAACTAAACGTGGCACACAAAGCCATTCTGGGACTTCTGGTTCCACCTCCTCCCCATCGTGACTCATCACCGGGGCTTCTTTAGCCAAATTTCATTTTGTTCCCTGTTCTGTCATTACCAGGGACTGTGAATTGGTTCCTTGTCTGAGAGCACCATTGGAGCAGAGGTCTCTTTCCTCTGCCTTTGTGTCAGTGCTGAGTAATGATGGGACAACATGTGATTGGGCGATTGATGTCAAATGTTAGCAGCAACATTCATTTTCCCCTGAAATGGACAGAGAAGAGGATGAGTCATTTAGAAACCCTGTCTAGAAGCTTCGCCTCACGACTGATATTCCCAAATTGAATTGGTCTGAAATTTAAAGTGGTGCTTTTTTTTTTTTTTTCCCCGAGTTCTTCTCCTCCGATTGTTCCTCGGGTCAGGCGTAACTATGAAAGGCCGAGAGAGTAAGTTAGTGATGGGTGCTGCAGGTACCATTTGTCAGCTTCCTGGCTTCCTTACAGAACCCATTGCTCTAGTGACAAGAGGCTCCTGATACCTTATCTCACAGAGAAAGATGAAGGACCTTTGGAGAGGCATAGACATGGGCTCAGAGTCCGGCTAAATCACTTGTTCAGTGCACCTCAATGTGTGAAACAGTGTCAACAGTGCTCAAGCTGCAGGCAGCCTTGCTCGGGGAGAGCTGGCCTAGAGCCTGGGTCCCAAGGATGCTTGGTGTCTGTGTGTTTTTCTTTTAATTAATTCATTTGTTTGGTGTGTATGTGTATGTGTGAGCAGGATATCTGTGCACATTTGTGTGGAATTGAGAGGTCAGTGTTGGGTGTCCTCCTCCACTGCTTCCCACCTTTGTGTTTTGAGACAAGATCTCTCCCTACACCTCTGCTTCAGCGAGTCTAGCCAGGCAGGGAGCTCCAGGGAAGCCTCACGTTTCCACCTTTCCAGCACTGGGGCCACAGGTGCACACTGCCCCACCCAGTTCTTTCATGTGGGTGCTGATGATGGAACTCGGATCTCCATGCTGTGTCACAAGCCTTTTACTGACAGAGCCATCACCTCAGACATCTTCTTAGTGGATCTTCTTAATGATGATCTTATTAAATCCCGTGATGTCTGAATAAGTATTATCTTTGGGAAGGCAGAGGTTTAGAGAGGCAGATAAAGAGCTGCAGTTATTTGCTGGGGTGGTTTGAATGAGAATGACCTCCATAGGCTCAGGTATGTGAATGCTTGGTTCCTAGTTGGTGAAACTGTTTGGGAAAGGTAAGAGGTGTGGTCTCCTTGGAAAAGGTGTATTGTGTTGTGTTGTGTGTGCGTATATGTGTGTGTGTGTGTGTGTGTGTGTGTGTGTGTGTGTGTGTGTGTGTAGTTTGTGGTTTCAAAAGCTCGTGGTGCCAGGCCTAGTCTTTCTTGACTACTGATTATGGATTAGATGTAAACTCTCAGCTACTGCTCCAGAGCCATGCCTGCCTGCCTGCCTGCATGCCTGCCTGCCTGCCTGCATGCCTGCCTGCCTGCCTGCATGCCTGCCTGCCTGCCTGCCTGCTGTTATGCATCCTACACCACGATGGTTATGGACTCACCCTCTGAAACTGTAAGCAAGCCCTCAATTAAATGTATTCTTTTATAAGTTGCCTTGGTCATGGTGCCTCTTTATAGCAACAGAACAGTGATTATTACGACAGTGGCTTTCCTAGTTGCCACGATAAAAGCTGAGTTGGGTTTTTATCTGGTACATTAGAACTGCAAACTCATTTGTAGATGGCTGTTAACAAAGAAGCCAGGCCAGAGTCAGTGGTGTGACTGATTGTTCCTCAGTTAAGTAACATAATTTGCTCAACTTGTTTCATGGTCAAGTTCACGATGGTGGGAGTGTGGAGCTAGGGCTTTTCACATATCCTTGGACCAGGGAGCAGAAAGCTCTGGCCTACCTTGGAAGTGAGTATTCTCATGAAAGCCTGCCCCGGTGATCTACACTGACAGCTAGGCCTTACTTCCTGATGTTCTACAACCTCTACAACCAACCGGGGAGCAAGTGTTCAAACACAGACTCCATGGGGACATTTTACATTCTGACTAGACCCTAAA
Organism: Peromyscus eremicus; assembly: GCF_949786415.1. Lineage (NCBI taxonomy): Eukaryota > Metazoa > Chordata > Mammalia > Rodentia > Cricetidae > Peromyscus > Peromyscus eremicus. The sequence continues at coordinate 71,038,262 of NC_081416.1, read as the reverse complement.
GATGGGAAAATTTGAGCTTTCGTCATCTGGGCCCATTTTGGCTGCTGTAGAGGTCCTATTAGAGGCATCTTGAGGACACCCTGCTTCTGACCCCAAACTCTTCAGACACATGTCAGCTGGTCATTTCTAGGGCAACCATGAAGCAAGCTCTATGGGACCATTGGCTATCTATATCTATGACATAAAAACCCCCATGATCTTATGGGGGATACTGGAGGACAGGCCCAGCCCTCCCTGGTTTGAAGCAAGAGTTGAGGCTCCTCCCTGCCTTCCACTCACTCTGTTATGAGCCCCCCTGAGAGCTCTGAAGTTACTGATGTCATCGTTAGAAATGGTTTCTACCTACAGCTCTGATTCATGGTCTGGCTTTGATTGTGATTCATGGCCTGGGAGGTTGTGCTATGTTACCTCAAAGTACCCTGCCCAGCAGGTTCACAGCAAGCTTAGGAACAGGCCCAGTGATGGGATGCAGTTAGATATGCTAATGAGATCAATGCAGTGCTACATTAGAAATGCAAACTCATTTGCAAATGAATGTTAATAAAGAGGAAGAGCTCAGCAGAGGCTGGGCCCGAATCAGTGGTATGACTGGTTCTTCCTCAGTTAAGTAACGTAATTTGTTCAATTTGTTTTATGTCAGCAAGTGAAGAACCTTTTACTCACTTTGATTCATCGAAGGAGGTTAGAAAATGGTACAGTAGAAAGGAAATTAACATTTAACCTGCCTGCCTGGATTTCCTAACGGATGTCTCAATATGACTGGGGCCCTGCGCGTAAATTCTCCTGGTACACCAGAAGGAAGCAGAGCTCTTTAATCCCACGGAGAAGCTGGAGGGCAGATACACTCCGAAGCCAGGCCAGTGAGTGTCGAACCAGGGCTCAGAAGGTGGGATCCTAGTCTCACCTGCAGGTGAACTGCCCATCTGCTCCCTTGCTGTGCCACTTCTCTTGTGCCTTTCTGGCATGTGTTTCCTGTCAGCTAGGACCAGCACTAATAAATTTATGTGGGGGCAAGAATACTTCGTCTGCATCTTTGGTATTCCTGCTTCCTCACATCAAAAAAAAAAAAAAAAAAAAGGTATGAAATATCCCAGGTTCAGAAAGACAAATATCACTTGTTCTCACTCATCTGTAGAGGCTGAAGCATCAGTCTTGTAGAAGAGAGGGGTCGGGAGCACAGGGACTGGGTAGGGATGTACTGAAAGGAACGTGAGTCCTAGTGTTCTGTTGCACAATATGGTGGTTGTGGTCTGGGAAGATTTAGAATATATTCCAAAGTAAGAAGAGGGGAGTGCAAAGCCTGCCAGCACATAGAAAGGACAAACCTTGTGGGCACAGAGGTTCACTTCTACAATCCCAGCACTTGGAAACCTGAGGTAGGAGGATAATGAGTTTAAGGCTCATCTGAGTTACACAGTGAGACTCTCTTGAAGCAGAACTGTGATGATATTTAACTATGTCCCCCAATAAAGTTTATCTGAGGGTCAGAGGAAAAAGCCAGCCATTATAGTAAATATAGAACTCAGGCAATGGTAGCACACGCCTTTAATCCTGTCACTTGGGAGGCAGGGATCTGTCTGGATCTCTGTGAGTTCAAGGCCACACTGGGAACAGAGCCAGGCATGGTGGTATATGCCTTAAATTCCAACACTAGTTAACCAAAAAGGTCTGGAGATCTGTACAGACAGACAGGAAGTGATAGAGCTGGGCAGGAAGAGGAAGTGATGTTGCTGGGCGGAGGGGAAATGAGATGGCAGAACAGAAAGGCATATAGGTGTAGGTAGACAGGAAGTAGGTCTCTTTGGAAGCTGCAGAGTTGGTGAGGTGAGGTTAGCTGTGGCTTTTCCTATTCCTCTGATCTCTCAGGTTTTAACCCCGATACCTGGCTCCAGGTTTTTTCTTAATAAGACCGTTTAACACTTCATCCTACACAGGCCAGAACTGGTAAATCTTTGAGGAGATAGAAGTACTAATTACCTAAATTCTATCATTATATATTTATCCATGCACCAAATTATCAAGTCATTCCCTTAAGTATGTATGGATATTGTATGCTAATTAAATTTTAAAATGTGTATAATGTTTGTGAGTTACTTCTGATTTTTTTCTTTAGAAGTTCTTTTTTTTTTTTTAGGTGAAATACTTAGTTTCATGTTCTTGTATTCATTAAATGTCTACTAGACATTTCTTGTAGATCAGGTCCTGTTTGGTAACCACACCAATGAGATAAGTGTGACCAGGCCTCTGTTCTATGTGCCCACCATTCCACTGGAGGGAACACATTTTAAGTTAATGCAGTGGGAACAATTAGGTAGGAAAGAGAGGTGAAAAGGATCCAAATTCCAAAGGAGCAGAAAAGAGCCTCTATGTGTGGAGATCACAGGCTTGTTCAGGGAAGTCAGACTCTCCCTGCCCTCTGCACTGAAGCTAATAAAGGATGAATGAAAGCTGCAGAGAGGACAGGAGCGATGCACGGGAATCAGGACGAGCTGTGGGATGAAATGGTCTCCCTCCCAATTGCGTTAAAGAGGGTGAACTGTCAAAGCAGGATAGTTGACAACAGAATCATGAGACTGGTACACAGAAGACTAGAAAATATTGAGTGAAATCGAAGAGGACCTAAATAAGCCAAGGCCATCCGGTGCCCATGGGTCAGTGGATTTGGCACTGGTAAGACTATAATCCTCTTCAAGTTGATCTTTGAAGCCAAAACAATCTTCATCCAAACTCCAGCTGGCAATTTTCTAAAGAACCACAACAGTTTTGCAATATGATAACAAAGTTGGAGGATTCACATTTCCTAACTTCAAACACCCTACTGAGTGGCTCACACAGTGGGTCAAGCTGCAGAACATTGACACGAGTCAGATAGAAACTTGTAGAACAGAATTGGAAGCACAGAGGTAGGGCTCGTGTGTTTATGGTCAAATGACTTTTGACAACAATTCCCCAACTCTTCAGTGGGGACATGGTCAGTCTTTTCAACAAGTGGTGCTGGGAAAACTGGTTCTTTACACGGAGAGTGAAGATTCTCCTACCTTCCACCATCGACAAAATTATCTGAAAATGAGTTAAAAAAATCTCAACCAAAGAGCAGAGGTTATACAGCTCTTGGAAGGAAACTGGAAATTCTTGTGACAGTAGATTAAGTAATGATTTATTAGATAAGAAACCACAACTAGCAACCAAAGGCAAAATAACTCAGACTCTATCAGGATCACAAACCATTGTGATGTTATTAAAAAGCAGAAACACTGGAAGCTAGAGATGCATGGGTTTGACCCCCAGATTTGCATAAACCTAGGACAGGGGGGTGGTGGTGCATGCCTGTAACTCCAGCACTCTGGATGTGGAGGCAGAAAGACCAGAAGTTCAAGTTCATTCTTGCCTACATAGAGGTTTGAGGCCAGTCTGGGCTACAGGAGTCTCTGTCTCAGGAACAACAAATAAACACAAACAAAAACCCAATCCACGGAATGGGAGAAACCATTTGGAAATAATGCATTTGAGAAGGACCTGGAACTCAGAGTAAAGAATGAACTTCTATACCTCAACAACACTCCAACCCATGGACTAGACTACAGACTCAGGTGGAGACTAAGACTTGATATACAGACTGCCAGCAAGCCCAGGAATGGTGCTCAACCTTGTTAACCAATTATCAAGGAAAAGCCAATTGAGTTTAGCAGCCCAGATGTTCTCTCTTGGCTGTACTCCCCCTCCCCACTCCCAGTGTCTCAGTCTGTAACATGCCAGCTCTTAATGCTGTCCCTCAACTTGCGGCAGTAGGTATAGAGCTGAGAGGCAACATGTGGTCATAGCCAACACAGTGAATCAGCTCTGACTCATGTAAGTTAAGTACCGTAAGTGTTGGCTAACTGCTTCCTCGGTCTTTTGGCTAAGATCAAGTGGGCAAGAGGTGATTCCACAAGAGCTGGTAACACCTTCAAATGATGGTGACATGCTAGTTATCTAGCTAGCAAACATTTGGTAAGTGCCCGCTCAGCTCCTTTAAGTGATGGCTCTGTGAGAACCACGGGTCAGGTGAAAATAGACGAGAAGCAGATAGAGATGTCACAGCATGGTTGGTGTTACCAGAAGAGAGAGAAGGGTTCATCTGGGTCTCCCAAGCCCACGTAACTTTCTGTCTGAGTCACCGGGTTGAGAAGAGTACTGGCTGCTTTTGTACGTCGGCTTCAGTACTCCCATCAGGGTCTTTGATCTGTTGATCTCAATTCTTTCACCTCTGTGCTCTTCTCGTGTATGATTGTTGGTGTTTATTGTCAACCTGACTGGATTTAGAATCACCTAGGAGACACAGCTCTAGACGCGTCTGTGAGGGTGTTTTGAGACTGATTTGGCTGAGGAGGGAAGCCTCATCTTGAATGAGGCTATCTCATGGGCTAAGATCCTAGACCGAATGAAAATTAAAAAAGAGAAGCCTGGTGAGTGATGGATATTCCACTCTCTCTTCTTTCTGGTCCACTGAGATGTAAACAAGGAGCTTCATGATTCTGCCCCCAGTCTCCATCCACCCCCTCCCACCACCATGCCTTCCCACCATGATGATATTTCTTCTTGCTGTGCAGCAAAATAAATACTTCCTCAATTTAGTGTCCCTTTGGCAGGCCTTTGGACACAGTGATCAGAAAACTAACACACTACTTGTAGACCCACTATGCGCCTCACTGGACCACAGTATGATTCTTATTTTCTTGAACTTTCCCACCTCAGTTCCCTTTATCCCCAACCCATCCCGCCCTCCCTTCTGCCACTCATCCCAGGCCCCAATCCCCTCAAGAGCTGAAAAAGTTCATAGCGGTGGCTCTGTCCTTTCTGGTCAATATCTGTCTGCTTTGTTTCCTTCTTGTGCCTTGCTACATTTCTTTTGTAGTTGAGCTTGAGCTGTGAGATTTGGGGCCGATTTCCTTCGTGCTTGCTACCGTAGAGGAGTCAGTAGAGCACAGAGATCTGCCCGGTGCTCTGGCCACTCCTCCCTGACCATCCTTCTTAGTATACATGAGATGCTCAAATGATGATGTTTAATTCTAATGACAAAGAATATAACAAGGACAGGAAATGGCCTGGCATTAATCTCCACTCCATCTTGTGGCAGTGACTGCAATGAAAATGAGAAATAGTTTAAGCTTAACCCACTCTCATTACAATCATAATTACATTTTGTGGTCATTCTTAGTTTCAGCAGAACCCAACTGCTCACCATGTCAATTTGAAAGATACAGACAGCCTTTAATTTTTTTTCCTAGCGTTCATTTGCGCAGCCATCTGCTGAGGACTGATTCTTGGGAAGCCGAAAATTAGATGTAAAGAACTTATCTGTTTTATGTTTAAATGGTTTGGCATGGACCCGTTAAACATCTGGATAAATATAATTTACGTCCATGTGCAGCAAAACTCATCGGATTGGGCAGCTAATTAATTTTTCTAATATATTTAATAGAAGACTCACAAATCAGGTGCTCCTGATTACACAGCTAACAGCACCAAGAACTAAGAAGCATTTGGAATAGTGAGGGGGAAGGAGCCGGAGACCGATCCTTGCTAAGGGCGATTTCTTCAATTCATCAACCATCACAGGAGCGCTGAGAGGCTATGTATATACATGCACTGTGCAGATGGGACCTTGCAGAACAACCGTACAGTGTGTGGTTCTGCAGTGGTGGGATTCTTTTGTGGCTGTTACATTTACCAACAATTACCTCCAGCGATGATTTATTCCTTCTTTTTGCATGCATTAATTGAGTACCTATGACTGGCTGGCTACTGTCCAGGAGCTAGGAATGCAAAGACAACTGAAGCCAAGCCATTGGTTTTAGGGGCTCCCCTTTGAAAAGTCAACCAGACTGTAACACATCACAGAAGGCTAAAGGGAGGAGAAGCTGTCTCCCCCACCTCAGGAAAGTGGTGGGGCTAAATTTCCCCCATTCTGGCATCCTGGCCTCCTGGCATCTGGACATCCTGGCTTGGTCTTGGGTGATGGGTTACCCAGTGTCTGGTGACCTTGACTCTCCATCTTTAACTGCATCTATTTGGGCTTTAGACAAGGCACTTGGTGATAGAGATACTGGTGTCTCCAAGTGCCCATCCAGAGTAGGGAACTTAATGCCTTTTTGGGAGTGTGTGTGTGGGGTGGTAAAATTGATGGGAGCAGTGGCTGGATGGGCATTCTAAGGTGAGGTCTTGGTATCAAGGGGACATCTAGATGTGGCAGCAGAGACTCTGGAGCGTCCTGGGTGCTTGGGTGCCTGAGCAAGGAGGCTGGACTTGGTCCCAGTGTTGTGAGGGGCTCGTGGCAACAGAAAGGAGGTAGCATATTTTCATTTTAGAAATGTCACAGTGCTTCTAAAGGGGAAACTGAGTTCCTGTGAATGCAGGCAGGAGTGGCAATAGAGAGGTCCTGTTGACCCACCCTGTTGTGTTTCAGTGGACAGCATTTCTATCATGGATTAAATTTTATATAGTTTAAGTGACCTTTCTAATATTTTAGATCTGCTGGACGGTGGTGGCGCATGCCTTTAATCCCAGCACTTGGGAGGCAGAAGCAGGCGGATCTCTGTGAGTTCGAGGTCAGCCTGGGCTACAGAGTGAGTTCCAGGACAGGCTCCAAAGCTACATAGAGAAACCAAACCAACCAACCAACCAACCAACCAAACAAACAAACAAAATTTAGATCCTTAGACCCAAATGTCCCCATCTCTCTCTTTCCATCTCCTGTATCTGAGCCTTCAGACCAACCCAGTAGACAAAAGACCAGGGTGGGTTTTTGGTGCAGGTGCTACTTTGGGCCAGGAGGGGCAAGTGCTGGGAGAAGAGTCAAGGCAGTGGGGACTTGGGATTGGCTTATACTCAGCCTTGAGTCATCTTCCTAGGTCCTTCTTTTACATCCTCTTTTCCTTATTTCCAGATAAGAGAGAAGCAAAGAGTTACCCGATGCTGGCTGGAGTGTGGATCCCTTGTCAAAATCCCTAGTGTCTGACTCATGGACTCATTTTCCCTATGGCTCAGAGTAGAACACTCATCCTAAGGGCTCTCGGTCACCTCTCCTGGGGCACTGGAAGATTCTGTTTTCTATTTCTTATGATTTCTTCAATGAAAGAAGGGTCTAGCAAGATGAGTCAGTGGGTCAGAGCACGTACCATGCAATCCTGACGAGCTGAGTTGGATCCCAGAACCCACACAAAGGGAGAAAGAGAGACACAACTCCACAAAGCTGTCTTCTGACATTCCATGGCACATGCAGGTTCCCCTCCCCCACATCATGGCCGTGGTGGCTCTTGCTGGTTGTTAACTTGACTTCCTCTGGAATGAACTAAACCCAAGCTGCTGGGTACGCCTGTGAGGGATTTTTCTTGATTGAATTATTTGGAGTCAGAAGACACACCCTAAATCCAGATCTTTTGAGGTGGGGAGACACACTTTAAATCTGAGTCACACCTTCTGGTGGCAGCCTATGTAAAGGACATGGAAGAAGGAAGCTCCCTGTCTTTGCCTGCTTGCTCTCACTGGCAAGTCTGTTCCTTCTCTGGTGTTAGAGCCTACTTCTTTAAGATTCCAATGTATACTGAAGACCATCTGAGACATCAGCCTCCTGGACTGAACAGCTCTGGATTCTTGGACTTCCTATTAGTAGACAGCCATTGTTGGACTAGCTGGACCATGGCCTGTAAGCCATTCTAATAAATGTCCTTTCTCTCTATATATGGATTCATTCCATTTGTTCCTCTAGAGAACCCTGACTAATAATAAATTTTAAAAGTTTTTTAAAGGATAGATTCAAGTACATTGTCTGGACATTACAGACAAGGCTTTTCTGTCTTTCTTCAGCTGGTGTTTTAATATGTAATGATGAGTCTCATGACAGTGTTAAGAATAAAGTCACAGATACAGATGGGGAGCTGGCATAGGACATGGGGACAGTAGATGCCTGCTGAATAGGAAACCATTCTGAAGTTCTTGGAAGTGCAAGTTCACATTTGCCGCTAGAACTGGCCAGAAAATGAGACCAGTGCTCACCAAGGCTGTGGATCCTTGAAGGAGCCCATGGTCAGCCACACCAGGACCCGGGACTTTTCCATGTCCACCGTCAACCTCATCCCTGGGTATCATCGTTTCCTATCCCCTAGCTCCAAGCTGCAGCCTTGGGTTTGGCCGCCCTTAATAGGTAGTAGACTTAGATCTGACCTCTGCAATTGTGGCTTTAAAAAAAAATTATTAAATTTAAAAATGGTTAAATCTCAAATGAGCTGAAATCTTTTGTATGAAAACCCTGCCTATCATTGCTTTTGTCCATAAAATATATTTGACCTCAACCACATAATTAAAGCTAGTGAATCCGCCAGGCCTGGGAGGTTTATTATGTGAAAGGGCACGTGGTTATTTTCATCTGAAAGGGACAGCTCGGCTTCCATCGAAGGCATTTTCTTCAGTTGCTGGGCAGAAGCTGTAGACAGGATGTCGAGTCTTGTCTGGAATGCTTCCACTTTACCTCCGCACCCCTCCTCTGTGGCAATCCAGGTTGAGCAGAAAATGCTTCACAATTAGAGAGAAATGTCCAACAAAGGCTAGTTAGCCAGGCTGACCGTGCATTCTGGGGGAGAGATCGTGTAACCGGGAGGGATTTACATGGCCCAGGCAGACCAACATCATCAAACTTCTAAGTGAAGGCCTAGCCTCAGATACTCAGCTGCAGTTTCCAAGCTAAGGGGGCCAAGCAAGTTCAGTGGCACAGAAAATGATGACTATGACATGATTCTTGAGTGAAAGTCTAAGAGTATGGGCTTGGGAGTCTGCCAGACCTGAGTTAGGGTTTTATTCGCTACTTCTTATTTGATGTGTGAATATGTCAAGTCATTAAACCTTTCAAAGCTTCAGTTTTCTTGTTGACAAAATAAAAATAGAAAAAAAGGAAAAGAAAGAACTCTTCAGTGCAGCAGTGGTTTAGATGAGAGGCTCAGTGCCCTCACACTTAGCGCAGGCCCTGATGTGCGAAAATCAGCCCTGTGATGGTTAATCTCAACTGTCACCTTGATGAGATTTAGAGTCATCTGGGAAATGGGCCTCTGGGCATGCCTGTGTGGTGGGGGTTATTCTGATGAGTTTAAGGGTGGAAGACCTCCCTTCCCATTGTGGGTGGCACCGTTCCCTAGGCTGGAATCTTGAACTGTATTCGGCGTAGAGTGTGAGTATCATCTCTCTCTCTCTCTCTCTCTCTCTCTCTCTCTCTCTCTCTCTCTCTCTCTCTCTCTCTCTCCTTCCTGACTGTGGACATGATGTGACAGCTGCCTCAGACTCCTGCTGCTGTGACTTCCCTGCTATGATTGACTGTACCCTTGAACTTCAAGCCAAAGAAACTCTTTCTCCCTGAAGTTGCTTTTGTTAGAGCATCTTATCACAGCCACAGTAAAGTACCCAAGACAAACTGCCACACACCCTTTTCATGTTCTTCCTCCTACTTTGCCTTCCTGGAAAACAAACTGTGGACATAGCCAAATAAGTTGTATGTGGCTGGAGGGGAGTCCACGCTCTAACAAACGTCAGCTTGGGTTATAAAGCTGCATATAAATTATGGAGATAGTGTAGTACTGGCCATGTAGCAAAAAATGAATAAAACCAAATAAAAGCCCAGGAGCAGACACAGCAACCAATTGTACTGGAGTCCATTTGGGAGATGGAATGGAATGTCCAAGAAAAAGGTGTTGGAAATGTTGGTTAACTGCATTAGGGAAATGAGATAATATCCCTACTGCACACCATCCACAAAGTCACTCACAGATGGATTAAATGTAAAAGCCAAAACTAACATTTTAAAGAAGAACATAGACGTTACCTTGTGATACTAAAGTTTTAAGAAAACACAGGTTGGCAAGTTATGGGACACCAAGACTCTTAGAACTTCTTAAAACAAACAAACAAACAAACAAACAAACAAAAAACAAACAACTGAGATGTTTGCAACATATATAACAAGTATTAGTATACAGAATCCAGACAAATGGGAGCAATCAATAGAAATGAAACAATGGAAAATCAGTCAAGAGCCATGAATAGGCCTTTTATGGAAGTGTGAACTGGAATGGGCTCAATCTCATCTGTAGTCAGGAAAATGCAGATTAAAGCCACAATGGCATTCCATGTTATGTTTCTTAGTTGATCCAAGTTCAGTCTAACTATGGAGTGAAGCAATGGCTTGTACTTGCAGAGGACTTGGGTTTATTTCCCAGCACCCGCATGGTGGCTCACAACCATCTATCTATAATTCCTTTTCCAGGGGATCTGAAGCCCTCTTCTGACCTTCTTAGGTACCAGACACGCATATGGTACACAGGCATACATGCAGGCAAAACACACATACGAATTTAAAAAAAGTAATAAAAATATCTGACTATATCTTGCACAGGCAGGGTTATATTAGGCAGGGTTTTCTCCAGAGCAAGGCTTCTTAACCTTCCTAATGCTGTGACCCTTTAATACAGTTTCTCATGTCGTGATAACCCCCAACCATAAAATTATTTTGTCGCTGCTTCATAACTGTAATTTTGCTACTGTTATGAGTCATAATGTAAATATCTGATACGCAGGATATCTGACATATAACCCCTCAGTGGGGTCACGACCCACAGGTTGAGAATCACTGCTCAAGAGACACACAGTCAATAGAAGGAATATATATATTATAAAGGGAGATTTATTAGACTGGCTTTCAGGACAGGGCTGGATAATCCAACAATGGCCATCTGCATGCTGGAGAGACTGACAACCAGGTAGCAGCTCAGACCATGATGCTGGAAGCCTTGGCAGTCTCAGTCTACCACTGAAGGCCTGAAGATCCTTGGAGAGCTGCTGCTGGCGTGGAGCCCATGTCAGAAGGCTGAAGAAGCTGGAGTCTGACGTTAGTGGAGGACCAGCCATGGATGACACATTTGTTCAGGAAGAAGTCAAGGCAGGAGGCAACACTGACTCTCCTCAGACCTCTCCATAACTGCTCTGCCTGGTTTCCTCCCTCAGTCAATCCTCTCAGGAAATGCCCTCACAGGCATGCTAGAGGGCTGTCTCTAGGTCGATCTACATCCCATCCAATTAACTCAGAGGACTAATTGTCACAGTGAGGAGATGGGGATTCATCGAGTCTTACAATATGTTACATGTGAGAAAGAATCAGAAAAGAACTGACATTGTCTTGAAAAGTTACCTGCCATGCATGCACATGCATACACACACACACACACACACACACACACACACACACACACACACACACACACACAAGGCAGCAGCTCCACTCTGAGGCATCTGCCTTTGAGAAGCTCTTGCTTGTATGGAGTAGGAGAATGAGAGGATGCTACCACAGTAAAAACCTTAGACCCACCCTGATGCCTACTGATAAGAGAATCGACAAAGATGGAATAGTATACTTACAGGGAAAATAATGATCTATACTACAGATTCTATAGGTACCTAACAGATATCTGCACGGATCTTTGAAACTCGATGCTAAGTGAAAAATACCATGCACAGAAGATCCTAGAGAACAAAGTGACATTTCTGTAGAGCTCAAGACATTGAACCATCACTCATCAGTACTGAAGGTTATTTAGATAATGGACTGAGCACACAATTCAGGGTCATGCTCCGCTTTAGAAGAAGCAAGAGGGCGAGTTAGGGTTGAACGAGGAAGTAGACACAGTGCTTGATGTTATTCGGTGTCTCTTGATGAGAGATGGGTCCACCATGTGTACAATTAAAAAGAACAACAGAATAAGGCACCATGGCAGGGCTGGGAGGGGACGGAGGGCAGCAGCAGTCTCTGGCTGGCTCTCAGACGGTAGGGTTGTGGTGAGGAGGAGAGGGAGCACGGACTGGCAATGCTACTGAGGAACTGAGCTCTAGTGAGAGGGGAAAGGCTTGAAGGTGCCAGGAGAGCAGAGCTTGCAGGACCCTGACATTTAGCTGGGGAGGAGAGGAGCCAGGCGTGGGAGCAGCTGCTCCGTATGTGTGGGCACGTGGACAGCAGGGCCAAGAGTGTCGATTGCAGGGTCACAGCTTTGCCATTGAGCTGACTCTGGGGTTCTTTCCCTGTGTGATGTGGGATGCTGGTGTCAGGCGGTAGATGCTGTCTCTCAGCCCTTGTTACCGGAAACGGATGATGGGTATCTGTGAGGTTCAGCCTCCAGGGTTAGAGCCCTGAGAAGTAACTCCTAGTCCATGTTTTGATTTCTAAGATTTGGGGGTTTGAAGCACAACGAAAAGGCAAGTCAACCGGTGTTCGAAAATGTTCAGAGAGTTGGGAAGATAGCTCTGTGGAGACATGACTTCACCAGAGAACACACACAGACACTCTTAAAGCTCACTAGAAAGCCTGTATTGCTGGCCAGCGGCTGCAGGGGAACTTGCCCAAATCATACAGCCCCGAGCCTCGCCATCCTTTTTCTCTTATGCACGAAAATCATATCCTGAGTGATACACTTCAGTTAGCAAGAAGCAAAACTTCAGAAGCCAAAAAGCAAAGCTAGCAACATTTAGGGACTTTACTGGATCCTGGAACTATGGATTAGGTCCTTGATGGACCGGGTCTTTATTCTCACTTTGGCAGGTGTTGGAGCCTACATGCTGGGTTCTAAGGTCAGAATGGTGCCTCCGACATGGCAACGGTTGTGCTAAGGTCTGGGGGCCTGTGATACTCAGTTGGTAAAGTACTTGCCATGTAAGCACTGGAACTTGAGTTCAACACCTAGAAACCACGTTTAAAAAAGCTAGAAGTGGTGGCATACCCTTGTAATCTCAGCACTGGGAAGGCAGAGACAGGCAGATTCCAGGGGCTTTCTGTGCAGCTGGTCTAGCCTAGTTCGTGAGCTTTAGGACAGCAAGAGACCCTGTCTCAAAGACAAACAAGAAGTAAAGCAAAGTGGAGAGTGCCTGAGGACCAGCACCAGAGACTGTTGACCTCGGGCCTCTCACACACATGTAACTCACATACACACATGCACACACGCTAAAGAAAGTGCTCAGAGTCTAAAAGCATCATCAGTAAAGTAAAATAATTTAAAGGTGATGACTGTTGTTCATCCTGCCACATTAGGACCGAGTCCTAGTGTGCAAGTGTGGGTGACTTGATCATGTTCTTAATCCGATGGCCTCTGTCTCTTCTGGTCACACTGAAAATGTCCTGTCCTTGGTGTCCTGGCCATGAAGGAATATGGGCTGTCTATTGTTTCAGGGGAACCTGCATTAACACCCTTGAACTATCCACAGGCTGCTGCCAGTAAAGCCCTTTATGGACTCAGCATGGCATTGCAGTGACCTGGAGATAATGGGTTGGTGGAAACCTTTGGGGTTCACTGTGCTGTTTTCCTCTTTGTTTACCCAGAAAAATCTCAATTTGGGCTCTGTTCCTAGTTATTTAGCAAATTTCCCAGTTTGATCCACTGTGAATTCAGATAAAGCGTTCTTTCTGGCTACCAGAAAGCCAGGATCCCATGCTTTTCGGCATCTGTGGCCTGTGGGGACCACTTTCAAAAGGACACTGTAGGGTTTAGCAAGAAGAGCTTGTGGCCAGAAGCCTTATTTTCATAAAAATTAGGGACTTTTACCTGTGTCTGTGTGTACATGAGTATGTACATTGTGTGGGTACACTTGACTGTGCATGTGAGTGTGGAGTCCAGGAGTCAACAGAGTGTCTTCCTCAGTAGCCCCTGTGAACCTCCTGCCTCAGCTCCACATTGTTGGGGTTGTAGACAAGCGCCCCTGTGCCTGGCTATTCAGGAGCATGCTAAGGGACCCAGACTCAGGTCCTCAGGCTGTGCATCCAGCGCTTTTCCAGCCGAGCCACTTCCCAGCCCAGGTAGTTTGCTCCCTTCTGTCATTTCCCAATCACTCTTCATATTTAAACTTGATTTAAAAGTCTCTGCATCAATTGATCTAAATGGGGCTCAAGGAATGAAGTGGATCCCGGGTGAAGAGCAGGTGTGTCTGGATTGCAAACCCTAATTGATTCATGCACGGCTTCCTTGTGTTCCGGGAAATAGTTCAATGCACATAGCATTAGGGTAGAGAAAGCCTCGCTCCTCCCCCATGAAAACTTACCCCTTGCCAGTACCAGTAGCTGGTGGGCATTCTAGGCTTTTAGAAACAATAAGCTTGCCTTTGTTGTTATTATATTAAATAGAAGAGGTACCTTGGATCATCAAATTGACAGCTCTCTTTTCCAAGTGGCCTCAGGACCCTGGGAGACTGGCTGGCTGTTCTTCCCTTTCACAGCCAGCTTGGGTGAAAGGAGAGAGAAGCCCAGAAAACCAGCAGCTTCTAATTGTGTCTTTACAGCCAACTGGCCTACCAAAATGATTGTCTTTTTCTCTCCGAGCCTTACTGACCTGTGGCTAATGAGATTTGTGCTTCGATTAGTTGTAGAACATAAATTAGCTAATCGATGGCAATGGATTCACATTATTTCTCAAACATGAGTTCCGCAGCAGTGATCTGTAGGTAATATTCAAATCAATTTCAAATACTTGGGATGCTTCTGTGGTGTGGGGTAGCCTGGTGACAGCCCTTAGGCTCAGGAGGAAGAGGCTGGGCCTGGAGGATACAGGAGGCTTGGCTTTGCAACCTTCACAAATGGCTGGGCCTTTGTTAGGCAAGGTGAGGGGCTAGCGGGGCTGTCAGAAGGCTGTGTGCACAAAGCGAGCTGAAGCTGGGAAAATGCACACCTTGAGATAGCATCCTTTCTGAATCAGAAACATGTGCGTGTGCAGTTCCCACCCCAAACCCCACAAAAGCCACACAACCAAAACAAACCCCACAAAAACAAAAATAACAATAACAAAAAAAAACCAGGGAATCTAATTTCAGACTTTTTTGTTTTTAAGTTTTCGTGTGTGTGTGTGTGTGTGTGTGTGTGTGTGTGTGTGTGTGTGATGGTGTGATGGTGCTCCGCTGAGGTCAGAGGACACCTTTTGAGAACTGGTTTTCTCGGGTCTCAAACTCAAGTCAGTAGGCGTGGCTGCAAACACCTTCACTCTTGAAGACCTCTCACTGGTCTCTGATTTCCGGTTTTTAATGTGGAAACTTTGCAAAGAGAAAGGTCCTCCACCGGCGCCTTCAGTTTTTAGCACCAGGAAGCCCATCTCGATGCTCTGCTGTAATTGTCTCATCTGCACAATTAACCAGCATCTTGGCATAAAATGTGTGGGTTTGTAGCGTCTTCTAGGCATCTGTGGGCTTTCTGGTCCAAGTTCTGTTAGTACTGAAGCCACAGAAAATTAAATGTTCCCCAAAGAACTTCCAGATGTGCTGTATTCTAATAGGCTCATTACACAGCAAATTAAAAAGCAGGGTAAATGGAACTGTAAAATTTAAATTACTCTAAAACCACATCTCTTTGCTTTGAGCATTCATTTGTGGGGTTGCATTTTGCAATAAATGTGAATTAGGCAGCTACAATAACTGTTAATCATATATTTATAAAATAGTAATGAGGAAATGAATAGTAGAGTAAGACAGCTGCACATTTCTCTAATAGTGTGTCAACTGTGAACATAATAAGATGTGGAACTTGTTTGGTGCTGGGCCGATAATACAGCTGAATGTACGAGATCACTTCAGCCTCTTAACTTTACATGAAATTATACATAAAATCCATAAAAGCCCATAATAATGCATTATGCCTCGGAATTGTATTCAATATTTTTCTTTGCTTTGATTTTCTGAAATGAGCTCTACTTTCACCAAAGTCATCTTCCAGGGGTCGAGGAGGCTTTTGTTTCAGGCATGTGAGCCTGCTAAGATTGCAATAGGATTTAAAGAAACCAGTGCCTGCTCGGGCAAGGAGTTAATGGCAGAGCTTCTCTCCATCTTCTCTGAGCTGTCCTAAGTGGCCAGAGGCATGCTTTGTCCTGAGCTGAGCACATGTGTGCATAGGCCTCCCTGACCACCCTAAGATGGGAGGATTGTGGAGAAAGGCCCTAAATTGTCTACAGATTCGAGAGCTGTGGGTGTGGCCAGATGTAGACAGGTATCTTCAGTTGATGGTGGATGCTGAGGCTCTCGGCTCAGGGTGGGTCTGGGGAAGGTAAAGAATGTTCTACGGGTCAGTGTTTAGAGAGGAGACAGATTCTTTATATTCTGCACCCACCTGACTGTAGGCTTCCTTGGAGTTTGGTGATGGGAGCTGGTTTGGTGGTGACTGGAGATGGGAGGAATGTGTGATTATAAAGGCAAGAGACAGGGGCAGCTCTTCTGTACTGGAGGTCTAGTCTGACCTGGTTTTCCCACAAAATTCTCTGAAGTGAAATAGAACTCCCTGCTTGATTTCTTCCCATGTGTCAGTAGTGGAGGCAGGGAAAGGGGGGTGTTGAGACAGAGTATTCAAGGAAGGGCTGATTCTGACTAATTTCTGCCCTCCACAGCACTGCAGGGAGAGCAGATGCTCTTGAGTGTAGCAGTCAGGGCTCCACATGGGCTGGCCCAATCCTAATTCCCTCCACTCTCCTCATTACACACTCCCAGGCTGTGGCGTGGTTTTGAATGTGGTGACCGTGAATGTGTGGTTTACTTGGTTTGACATGTTCTCTGCTTGTGAACTCCAGTTAGCCTTAGACTTATGCCTTGGGGAAACTTCCAGAATGCCTGGACACCTTTCCTTTTTCTCCATCATTCACTGGACGGCGTGTACATCTCAATCCCAATGATGGAGAGCCTCTTGGAGTTCTGTACATTGGTACCAGTCACCCCTCAGACTGAGAGCTCCAGGAGCATGTCTGAATTTTGGAGCTTGCTTCATCTTGTTTTGGAAAATGAAAGCACTCACCAGGTGTACACGTTTGGAGAAGACAGTCTGGGCAAATCTGAGCTCACTTTGGTTGATGCTTCTAACAGAGGCCATCTTTCTCAAGGGCAGCCTCTAACTCTTAGGATGAGAGGGGGCTGTCTGCAAAGACCAAGGACAGCAGTTCTCATGGAAGTTTGTCTCCAAGATCTGCAATGTAGGCAATGGGACATTAGGAGTCCACAGCCACCTTCCTCGGCATACTGGACCAATATAGGACTGTAAATGCATCCATTTACAAGTGTTCTAGGCAGAAGCTGGAGCCCTTTAGTCTCCCTGGGAAGAGGGGAGGAAGGGGCAAGGAAGGAGAGTGGAGTGTGAGAGGAAAGGAAAGAAAGGGGAGGAAGGGGAAGAAAGAGGAAGGAAAAGATGGACATACCCAGGGCATCCTGCTGTCTCTCAAACCAGTTTTACCTCCTGTATGTCAGTATTGATTTCCCTATGTATAATAATTCTTACTGGTCTGATATTTGCTGTGTAGTTCAAGCTAGCCTTGAACTTGCAGCAATCCTCCTGTCTCAGCCTCTCAAGTGCTGAGTCACTACTGAATTTTTAAAGCAACTTTTTAAAATTACGAAAACACTCTATGGTCACTATAGAGAATATGGAACTAATAGCAAGCATAAAATATCCAATAAGTGTTTCCCATAACCACACCCTACTCAGAGGTGACTCTTGTTTACCTCATGCATCTTCCCAGCCTTTGTTCTGACCACATCCACATCCAAGTTCTGAAGGAAATCACATGAAGTTTGGAACCTAACACGATGCCTTGCATATCACTAAATGTTCTTCTGCACTGTAAGATATCATTTAATGAGTTCTCATAGAATACCCAACATAAAGAAAACTATGATTTTTTTGACCATTCTCTTGCATGTTTAAAAATTCCATAGTGTAATTAGCTATTCTTTATATGTTTAGATATTTTCCTATTTAATTATTTTATCCTTGCTGAACATTTTTGAAATTTTAAATTGTGTTGCCATTAAAGTCTTTAAAAGTTTTGTCAATTTCCTGTGTAGGGGCATTGGAGAGATGGTATGGGCAGGATGTTTCACGCTTAATAAGGAGGCGTGGCTAGGTGCCAGGTCCTGCCCTAGATGCCGGGTCCTGCCCTAGATGTACTACTGATTGTGACATGTACTGTGTTGAGATGCTTGTCTGATTACTCTTGTTGGACAATGACTTTAATTTTACTAGCGCTGTTTCTATACAATTTAATCCATTGCCAGGGCCAGAGAGATGGCTCAGTGGTTAAGAACACTTGCTCTTCTTGCAGAGAACCCAGGTTCACTTTGCAGTACCCAAACGGTGGTTCAAAAACCCCTGTAACTCCAGTTCCAGGAGACCCAACACCCTCTTTTGGCCTCCAAGGGAACCAGGCACAAACATGAACAGACATACATGCAGGTGAGAACTCATACACATAAAAAATGATCCTATTGTCCACATTCATACAGCACAGTGTTTTAAACAGTAGCTGAAATGACCTAGTGACCTCTCAAAGGGGAGATGTCCCTAAAGAGATTCATTGCTCTTCAGATTTTGGATTTGTTTGGAGGTCTCCTGCTCGTGGCTCCCCTTCCTGTGCAAGATGGGCAACTACAGATGACCATTGCTCAGCTAAAACGTGAGCAGACTGAAGACTGCCTGTCCGGGATTAGAGATTAAGCAGTCAAGCTAATGAACCCACAAAGTAGCAAGACCCCTAAATCACACCAAGACCAAGAACTAGCCTAATGTAACCAAACCAAACAGAAAATACCCTGAATGGTACCAGGAGGTTCATACTGAAGGTAGAATAGCCAGGTAAAATACAGATTGTCCCATTGTATGTATTTCAGACAAACAACAAATACATAGATGATTAAAAGTAGTTTTGAAATTCTAGCGGGAAAAGCAAGCAAGCAAGCACCTGTGCATTACGTAGTTCATGCCTCCTTTAGGGAAGATGCTCACAGCTCCTCGGGGAGGTCCTAACTGTTCCTTTGCAGTGACTCAAAGGTCTAAGTGGCCAGGCCTGATTTGATGCCTTAACTGACGAGGCCAGGGAAGACGAAAGGGCTGACAGGCCAGGCTCACTTTTGACTTTGAACTTCACTCTTGCTCCTCGGCACTCAGTACAGCAAAGTCGACGGCAGGAAACCTGCCTGCCTCAAATCAAAGCATGGGCTCTGCGTGGGACAGACTGTCCCCAGCCTTCCATGTTCTGCGTTCTAGAAGTTTCCTTATACTTTCCTAGTTCATTGGGAGGTAAGACCCCAGTGAGCTGGTCACCACAGGAAGTAGGATGGTTGCTAGAGGCTCTTTCATTAAAAGCAAGCATACAAGCCGGGCAGTGGTGGCACACACCTTTGATCCCAGCACTCAGGAAGCAGAGACAGGCAAACCTCTGTGAGTTCAAGGCCAGCCTGGTCTAAAGAGCCAGTTCTAGAGCGGCCAAGGCTACACAGAGAAACCCTGTCTTGAAAAAAACAAACAAAAAACAAAACAAACAAAAAATTCAACAAAATAAAGCAAACAAACAAACGCCACCACCAAGAAGACAGGGCCAGCAAGATGGCTGTCCTGCCTAGTTTTATGTTGATTTGACACAAACTGAAGTCATCTGGAAAGAGGGAATCTTGATTGAAAAAATGATTAATGTAAGGATTTAACAAGGCAACTCTATGGAGTTAAAAGGAGGTTTATTTTGGGGTAACTTACAGCTCGTAAAGGGATCGGTTACAGGATCCAGGAAAGGTGAGGTGCAGTCCAGTGGGGTTCTCTGGAGAACTCTGACTCGGTCTGCCATCCAGCATCCAGGATCATGAGGAACCAAGAGGCCTGGCACATCCAGATCTCGGGTCTTAAGGGCTCCTGTCCTGGCCGTGCCCCAGGGGCAGGTCCTAGGTAGGCGTGGCAGCTACCAGCTGCCTCAGTGGGGTAGTGCTTCGAGGTCAAAGCTGGAACTGCTACCCACTACAAATGATTCCATAAGATCTGCTGTAGGAAGCCTGTAGGGTATTAGTGATCAGTGGGGGAGGGCCCAGCCCATTGTGGGTGGGGCCATCCCTGGGCTGCTGATCCTGGGGTCTATGAATAAAGCAGGCTGAACAAGCTCTGAGGAGCAACACTGTTCCTTCATGGCCTCTGCATTAGCTCCTGCCTCCCAGTTCCTGCCCTGTGTGAGTTCCTTCCATGACTTCCTTCACTGATGAACTGTGACACGGAAGTAAGTGAAATAAACTCTTTCCTTCCCCAGTTACTTTTGGTCACGATGTTTCCTCACAGCAATAGTAACCCCAAGACAATGGCTCAGTAGGTAAAGGAGCTTGCTGCCAAGCTTGAGGTCTTGACAAGGCAAAAGGAGAGAACTACCACAAGATGTTCCTTACCTCCACTTACCTCCACATACATGTAGTCATGCCTGGCCTACACACACATACACACACACACACACACACACACACACACACACATTCTCTCTCTCTCTCTCTCTCTCTCTCTCTCTCTCTCTCTCT
The DNA here is from genome assembly GCF_949786415.1 of Peromyscus eremicus. NCBI lineage: Eukaryota > Metazoa > Chordata > Mammalia > Rodentia > Cricetidae > Peromyscus > Peromyscus eremicus. The sequence goes on along the minus strand of NC_081416.1, from coordinate 71,017,916 downwards.
CTCTCTCTCCAATAAATAAATGTAACAAAAAAGCATGTATAATCTCAATTTATTTTCCAGTCAAAATTTTAATAATACAAGTAGCCAGAAAAATCTGTTTGGCCCAAACATCATTTTATAAGAGTGATTGTAAACTCCTTAGGGTTAAGAAAAGAAAGGAAATTCAGCTTGTTCACCTAGAATCCCTTTCTCATGGAAAAGCCCTGACACTTCTGTGTGTTTCCTTTCCTGTCCCTTTTTCTGGGCTCTTGAGCTTTTAAGTATAATGACTGGAAGTCCGGGGGAATGTGGCCCTTTACAGGGGTGCAGAGGGTTTGTGGGAATCAGTGAGTGTTGAGGTGCATTGGCTGACTAACCTTGTCTAGGAAGTCCAGCAAGGAAGGGCACCACAATGAGGGGCACACAGAGCTCCCTCACTGGAAGTTACAGGGGCATGTCTGTTCACCTTCTAAAGAATTATGACTTTCAAATATGACTTTATTTGCCCCCTTGATAGTTTCATGCTGAAAGACTACATTTCCCAGCTTCCCTTGCAGACTACAGAAGTCATTTCTGCCCCTTATAAGAGGCCGCCTCTGCAGTAGGCATTTTTGGCCGTCTGCATACTCGGGTGACATGATACCTCATCACTGTGAGTAAACATGGTCCCGCCTGAAATCAAACCAAGCCTCTCTTTCTGCCTTCTGTCTCTCTGCAGCTGCCTTCTCATAATCTAACACCCTTAACATATGTGACAGATTAAAAAAAGGGCATGTTAGCTGTGTTAGTTTATTCTGGAACTTCAAATGAGGAATATTTCAAAAGCAATCAATAAGAATCCTGAGGCCACTCTGCTCTGAGTTACATCAACAACCCATGCCTTCTCAGCCTTCAGTTCAGGAGAATTATTTGGTAGTGTTTTTTTCCCCTTGTAGTGGTGGGGAGGGATTGAACTGAAGACCTTGCTCATGCTTGATATAACCTTTCTCCCACTGAGCTCATCCCCACTTTGGATTGTTTTTTACAGCAGAGAGTAAATCTGTTTTTTTTTTTTTTAAAGTTAGTAATTAAAACAGCTTACTTTGCCATATAAGGCTATTCATTATGAGAGAGAACAAGTTGTGTGGGAGCACACAGTTAATGATAAAAATTATTTATAATCAAGATTCCTTCTGAATCTAATATTTGCAGACCCTACTGAACATGGAGGAGAGCTCAGGATTCTAGAGAAAAGCGTGGGGAAGCCTGCTTCTCTGCGTGGCTCACAGACAGCCAGACTATATTGCAGTATTAGGCTGGCCAATGGAAAATTGTTGTTTCCTTTGGGAGCTAGGACTGGTATACCTCACCGCTGACCCATGTGCTCTCGTGGGAGCTGAGGGGTACTTGGCAACTGGTTCCTGTTCCTTTTGGAATTGTCATATTTATTGAGCATCTACCATATGCAGAGAGTGCCTTTGCATCATGGGAACATGCTACGGTAGAGAAATTGAGAGTGTTCATATCACTTCAAGGGACAAGAGTAAGAACAAGTGGAAAGAACATTCTGGAAAGACTGTTGGGATAGGGGGAACACCTGAGTGGCCAGAGCTAACAAGGCCTTCTGGTGAACTGCACAGCCTTGGGTTTTGCTGAGTGCGCTATTTCAGGCAGTTATTCAAATGAACTCGCATTGCATGTTGACCTTCCCCGTGAATAGGAACTTTGTCAGTCAGACTGACTGGCAAGGAAGCAGATGTACACATTGAGCAATCTGACATCTAAGATCTCAAGTTTACACTTTCCTGATCCTGTGTAAAGGGATCAGGGCATCTCCTGGGCCCATCTGCGAGGTTGTTTCTTATCTCCCGTGTGTCCCAGCAGCTACATTGATACCATATGACCTGTCCCCACAGTGGTATTAGACCTAAGCCAGGCCTTTACCTTCACTCTGACAATATAGAGTTGGGATTTTATGTTGTTAGTCTGTGCTGTCTGTTTAAACTCAAGATGTGTAGAGCCAGGCAACCATGCAATGTCCAAAGCAGAAAAGGAGAGTGATCAGCGGCCCCCGGCACATAGCCGAGCCTTGGTTCTTGCATAGTTCTCTTCCCAGATCGACAGCATGGGTCTCCTTTCTCTTTGTAGAGCTGTAGTAGACTCCAGCTTCTCACAAAAGTGAGAGCTCAAATGTGAAGATCATATTAAACAATGTCTGTAGACAGGGTTTTATATGCCCTGATCTGAAGATAAATTACCATTTATAATGCTGTCAAAGTTAATTGCTATTAAGCCTTGTATCCATGACATTCGTGCTCAGGTGGAGCCTCTACACTATGCTGACTTGGTAGAAAATTCTATTCCACAAGGAAGACACTCTGCTCATGAGGCCATTTTGCACCCTGGGTGGTCCATGTGGGCACCAGCAGGACCCCTACCTAATGTCTGTCTCCCGACCTGGGCTTGCTTTCCCTCGATAAGATTCTGACTGCAGTGAAGAGGGTAGGTTAACTAGGACACTGAGTCCTTTGGGAAGGACCCACCCCCACCTCTCCACCCCCGACTATCCCTTGAGTCTCTCCTGCATCCTTCCTCTTCTTTTGTATTCTGGCTCTACAGAAAGTGATTAACTTGGAGACTGGATTGGATAAGCTCATCCAAACTCCATAAACGCCACTTCTGCACAAATGAACGTTTGCAATCAATCTAATTTTTCAAATAAAAATGATTAAATTGCTATTATTGTCGGATCATTTTTTATTAAGAAAACCTTTTAAAATGTTAATTATTAGGCCCCCTGAAATGCTTTCATCTTTCTCGACTTTGCTCTTGAGCCGAAAGCACCCCTGCTTGTTTCCAACAGCTGAAGGGAAGACGCCAGCTCTCTTTCTTACACCTGCAACCGTTCCCCCGAACGCTAATATTTATGTGAATTTAACTTTAATTTTTCCTCCTTTCATCTTCTGAATTAGCTGGATAATGCCCAGATCACTCCTTCACTGCTTCTTTCCTGTTTGTTTGCCTTCACAATAGATTCATTAACTAGATTTGGATGCTCAAGCCATGCGACCACATCCATTTCAAAGGAAGATTTAATGGCATTTCATATTTTTCTACATTAAGGAAGATTAAAGTATATTACAATACCCCTTACTGCCCTATTTTCTTCATTTTAGAAGTGGTCAGTTTTAAAATGTCCCCCCCCATCCCTTTCTTTCATCTGCAGTGTTCGATAAATTGTCCGAGCCTTTCAGATGATAGTCTCGGCAAATTGAGTTCTATATTACAACTCGGACGTATTGTTTAGCCCATCAGCAGTCAGATAAAGCACCCCTATTCACACAGGACATCAAAAGAACAAATATATGTTCCAAGTGGGCAAAAGAGGACTAGGGCTCAGATATTTCATTTTCTTAATTGTTAGTGATTATCTGGCTAGTTGCTGGATGATCATTTCGTGGGCTCTGAGCCTAGGCTTACTAGCCTGGTGTCATGGTTGTGTGAAACCAATATTCACATCTCCCTGCAAACCCACATGTATATTCATGACCACAAATCACACCATTGACAAACTAGGCGGATGCATCATCTTTTAATAGCCCGAGGGACTGCCACGCTAACATTTTAATATGGGGCGGTAACAAGAAATGCAAGATCCCGACTCGTGCCTCTTCATGCCAGCCATGTACCACCTCATGAAATAGTCAGGGGACTCGAAGGCATTCTCAGGCATGGGCAAGGGAGATATTAAGATTTAAGCTTTTTTTATTTTTATTTTTCGGGAGGCAGAGGGGGTCAGGACTGTTGGGGACCTCTTGGGCTGAAGTTGTATTTGGGTATGCCATCTGTCAGCTCAGCCCATCTCTGTGAGCCCTCCCTCACCTCGGCAAATGCAGTGTCGCCCTGCTTGACACAGTCTGAACAGAGTTTGGGGATGTTGGGGAGGGGTGGGGCGAGAGGGGCCGAAGATAGATTTTACAACAGTATAATCATGGGGTGTGGGTTTTAGGCAATAAGCAGGTAGCCTGGTTTTCTCCAAAGAAAAAGGAAAATAATGGAAAAGTGTAACATTCATTCAGAGGCCTCAAAGGCATAAAAAACCCAATTCCAACTGTTATAGGTCCCTGCAGGAGTCTACAAAAGAACTAAGCTTTTTAAGTAAGAAAACTAGATTCTGGCCCACAGGGCCCTGCCATTGCTGCTTAATGGATGAAACTCTTTGGATATAAATATGCTGTTTACGTCTCAGCTTCAGCTTTCATAAAATATAACCTTTTTATGATTTACGACCCACAGGAAAACCGGAGGATGGATTTTTACCTCTGAATTGGTTGGATGTCAACAAGAAAAATATAGATAACATATCGAGGTGGCGGGGTGTTAATGCCACACAAAATGATGAAATTATTTTTGTTTAGAAAAGTTAAGTTTGTTCCTCAAGTTGTTGGTGGATGGTTGGTTGTGTGAGGCAGAGCTGATGAAAACCTGGGAAATGGCTCTCGTTTTTAAGTCTTTGTGCAGTGGCTTACCAGTCTGGGCATGCTGACTTCAGTTCTCAATCAGGAATGCCTCCTTGAGAAGTTGGAGTGAAGCTTGGGTTCTAAAAAAAAAAAAAAACAAAAACAAACAAACAAAAAAAAAACCCAAGAATGACCATTCTGCTTCTAAACTATATAGATGTTTCCAGCATTGGGCTTTGGTCCCAGCTTCCAGTGACAGCAGACGCAGAAGCTGCCCTCACCCTGCAGGCAGGAAGTGGTAGAAGGAGCCATTTCCTTTTATTTTCACAAAGATGGTTGGAAAAAGAAAAGTGTGCCAGCCAGAGTCTCTCTCCCCGCAAGCAAGTGCCTGGAATCCTAGCAGTGGGGTGGATGGTGAGTTTGAGGCCAGCATGGGCTACATAATGAGAAGCTGGATTCAGAAGAAGGTGTGGGGGGAATGGGGTGCTGTGCTGAGGGTGGGCTCAATTGACAGAGTGCTTGCCCAGCATACCTGAGGCCCTGGCTTGGATCCCAAGCACCACATACCTGGCTGTGATAGGACATGCCGGTCATCCCTGCGCTAGGGACACAGAAGTGGGAGAATCATAGGTACAAGATCATCCTGGGTTACATAGAGAATTCAGGGCCGGCCTGGGCTATAAGAGACCCTGTCACAAAAAACCAAAAACCAAAAACCAAAAACCAAAACCAAAACCAAAACCAAACCAAACCAAACCCAACAACCAAAGAAACAAAAAACAGAAACACACACACACACACACACACACACACACACACACATACACACACACACACACACACACACACACACACACACAAAGCACACACAAAGCACACAAACATAACGGAGGAGGGAAGAAAAGCACAGCCTTGGTCAGAAGTGTCACAAACTCTCTTCCCTGTGCACTTGCTCAAAACAGCCCAACCCTTGGCTGGACTAGAAAAAGATGGCCACTTGGGTATTCATACATCTGTCTCCATAGGTATTCCCTACTCACATTGTCTTTTGTTAATGTATTGTAAGTCTTTATGCTTCATAGAATAATAAAAATGAAGTTGATTCTTTTAGATGCCAACCCAATCCCAGAGAAGTCAGCTAGGAAGTGTGGAGGTGACAGGTAGGGAGACTGGGGTTTTCCTTTGACTCTTGGCCGCAGAGAGAGGGTTTACTCTGTTTGAGAGCTACACTCAGCAAGCTCAAGGCCCATGACAGACAACCAGGGTTTCTGTCTTTCCATAACCTGGGAAGAGCAGGGCTGCGGGGCAAGGCTCTGGGGGCCTGCCCTGTGGCCACACCACAGACGAAGTATTCACTGACAGGGTCGTTGCTGGTGCCTGCTTCCCCAAGTATCTGAATAGCCTGTTTCAGGGGGAGAGACATGTGGGTCCAGAATGTGGAGCATTAGTCAGAGTTCATCCTGGAGTACTCCAAGGTCAGTGTCAGCATAGGTACTTTGTCTCCTGTGGATTCCTATCAACTAAGATTTGGATACTTCGGGACGACTTGGCTCTGTGTTTAAACAACACACACACACACATTTTCGTTTGTTTCAGAAGAATAGGGGTAATTCCTGAGGTTTACCTCTGGTTAGAACTTCCCAGAGTAGAGAGAAGCCAGCCCTTGGTGTTCCTGGGAGGCTTCACTGATGGTACAGGCCACACGGCTGGGAGACTGAAAGCTCTCTATCACTTCCATAGAGCAGTTTAGAAGTTCTGGAAGGTCAAGAAAGAATGGGCCAAGTTTGACTCTGGGCAGGGTCAGGCTGGGTAGAGGTCAGGGCTTCTCAGAAGGCCTTCTTTGTACTAGTTACAGTGTCTTGAATCACCTGTGCTCTGTGCCTGAACCATCAAGACTCACTGACATTTTTAATGCACTAACAGATTGGTGTGGACCTAAGGCCTGTTTGTGTGTGTATGTGTGAGTGCGTGTGTGCGTGAGTGTGTGTGTGTGTATGTGTGTGTGTGTGTGTGTGTGTGTGTGTGTGTGTGTGCATGGATGGGAGCTTCCTCACTGCTGGGGGTGATAGGGAACTACTGGGGTACTAGAGCCCCAAGGGCTCTCTTTTGGTATTCAGTGTGATGATTGACATTAGTTGTCAACTTGATGGGCTATAGAATCACCTGGAAGATAAGCCTCTGGCATGCCTGTGAGCCATTATCTAGGACCGGTTAACTGAGGTAGGACTATTCACCTTAAAATGGGTGGCACCATTCCTTGGGCTTGCAAGCTGAGTGTGATGATCCTTCCTTACTGTGTCTGTAATGGGACCTGCTGGCTGGCTGTGACCAGCTGCCTCAGGCTTCTGCTACCAGAACTTCTCAGAAATGAAGGACTGTACCCTTGAACTTGGAGTTAGAACAAACCCTTTCTCCTTTCAATCCCTTTCATCAGAGCGTTTTCTCAGGAGGGGGATTAACACTCCCTACCATGGTGCTTAGCGTTTTGAGAAGTGGGAATAAGAATTCTTTCTTGTAGAGATGGTCTGGGGCGGAGTGGCGGGTGGATGTTTCTATAGGGGAAGGTCATATCATTTCATCAGAGGAACCTTGGTAGTGGCCACTTTTGGATCACAGCTTGAAGATTCACAAAACAGAGAAGGCCATGCTCTGAGTCTAGACACAGTGACGAGCCCTCTTGACTAGAGTAGACAGAAAGGTTCCGTGGGAGAGTGGCTTTACTCTGGGGGAGATGAGGCAGGGAATGACTTGATGTGGAATTGGGGTAACGGTTGCGACAGGAATAACAGTAGCCAGTGCAGGCTGCTAGCGGTAGAGGGAGTTCCCCTACATCCAGTTTCCTTCCCCTGAAAATGGGGCTCGCAATATGTCCCTGTGCAAGCCACGGCACGGCCGACATGGGAGTTGTTTTCTTCCTTGGTTGAAATAGCTCCTGTCTCGTTTTTATTCTTTCCTAGTGTGTGTTTCTGAACGAGAGCCTGAGGGTACTCAATAAATGTTTGTTAAACTCTTGGATTGGGGAGTGGGGGCTTGTGTGGCCTGCAGGAGAGCTGAGATTAGAGGGGATAAGGAAGCCTGGGGTCTTCGCCTGGAAATGAGGTGATAGAGAAATCAATAGGCTTTGGACTGTGTGAGGTGACGAAGGCTGGAGCAGGTACAGTCAGGTGGTCTGTTCCTTTCCCACCCTGCCAGTATTCTGGGATGACAATGGGCATGTTCCTGAGCCAGGTCCTTTGACCTAAGATGGAGGGTATTTGTGAAGAGCCAAGACATGCATTTGAAATTCCTGGTGCTAAGAGTGTGTTTGATGCTGATCTATTTTACTGAGGGTTGTTCCTTGCAGGACCCAGTCACTCAGGTCATCAATCATGCCGTTCCCATTTTACAGATGTGGAATTGAGACTAGGATGCAAATCTGGCTGTCTTGAACCGAGGCTCTAGGTCCTGCTCCTCCATGCCAGTGGTCATTACTGTGTGGGTTAACACTGGATTTCAGAGTAGAACCTTGGGAAAGGCCATCACACATGGGCTTTCTGCTAACCATTAGCTTGGTCCTGAGAAGACTGTGCCAACATCCACGGGAGATGCAGAATGGGAAGAATGGGTCTTTTAGGGCCTGAAGACCACGGGGCTATGCGATCTGTCCCCTGCTCACTCCCGGGTGTAGTTTGTGTTGGACCAAGAGGATGGGCAAGGGTGACTGGCAACTTTGTCGGGTCTCCTGTGTCAGGTTAAAGTGAGAGTCGGCAAACTATCCGAAAACAGAAAGCATCTCCATGCTCTGCTTTCTTTCTGGAGTTCTTTCATTTTGGTTTAGAGGGAAGTCTTGGAAGGCGGGAATTCTAACTCCCATCATGCATTGCTTCTTTGATTAAACTCAGGGAAAATCCACCCTGATTGTTTTCTAACCTTTCAGCAGTACTCAGAACCCCAGATCCCACTTTCAGGCTAGCTCTGACATCTCTGGTAAATATCCAAATTGAACAACTGGGAGAGAAAAAAAAATTTTTTTCTCGGTGCTTTAATTAAAAATCTATGTTCGGCGTGTGCTCAGGGGCATATTTTTGCATCTTAAAATGTTTCTTTTCTTTTGTAGTCAGGCTTTGCTTATAAACAGAGCTGGCTTTGAGTCACATTAATTTAATTTTATCTGCGATCCACATCAGCTCAGAATGCTATTAATTTGGGTTTGACTGCCAGCAGAGAACATTCACGAATACCCACTTTCTTAGCTAGGTAATCGTGTAGTAATTAGGATGCGTGTTGTACATAATCTTGATTTAAATAATCCTCGCTTAGTTTTTTTGTCTACACAGATAAAAAAGCTATTTTGTCAGTATTTTAGAAGTAGGAAATCATCCTGATTATTTTAATCAAAATCAGCATTGGTGAATTGCGGCATTCTTTTAGGAACAATTAATCTACAAGACAGAGATTTGTCTCTCTGCCCTGCCTTGTAGATCTGTCTCAAATGCACTGAGATAGAGAGAGGATACCAACGGCAGGCGGTGAACACACACCCTGAATGGCCTCATCTCCACCTCTTGGTAGACATTTGAGCTCTGCAGGACCGGTGAAGTAGCTCAGCAGGTAAGAGCATTTGGTGCACAAGCATGAGGTCCCAAGTTTAAAACCCCACAGTCATGTAAAAATCCTGGCATGTCTGCATGGACCTGTAATCCTCGCACTGCCCAGTGCTGCTGGGGCCGGACACAGGAGGATCGCTGGAGCTTGTTGGCTGCTAGACTACCTCCAGGTTCAGGGGGAGACCCTGGCTCAAGGGAATAGTATGGAGAGTGAGACAACAGGGCACCCAATAGCCTCTTCTGCCTCTGCATGTGGACAAGGGCAAATGCACCCGCATACACACAAGGAGCACACACCTACCCTCCCCGATATGAGCAATCTTTAGCTCTGCCACTCAGAGGTTGGTACTGCAGGCTAGTACTGAAAATGATTGTACCTCAGTTTCTTTTTGTCACTAAAGAGACGACTGTCTACATGGGGATTCACTGAAATGACTCAGTGATGGGTTGCTAGATGACCTTCGCCAAGTTTTATTTCTTTTCAGATTTGTTACTGGGAGGCAGCGTCTCATGGGGACCTAGAGCAGAGATCAGCAGACTTCTTTTGTAAAGGGCTAAACAACAGCCACCCCAAGCTCTGCTGGCTGCATGTTATCTGTTGCAGCTGTTAAACCTGGCTATTGTGGCTGAAAAGCAGCCGTGGATGCCACGTAGACAATGGTCAGGGTCTGGTCCACGGCCTCATTTGCCAAGGCTTTGAACTCAGGCAGGCATCATCTGGAATCAGGTCTGATACTCAGCAGTCACAGGGGACTTTGGATGAAGTCTGCAATTTCTCATTTTCCCTGATGAACTAAAAGGCTCCGCTGGGTTTGGGTGGAGCCTGGGAAGGGGAGCTCTTAGCACAGAGCAGGACATGTAACTAAGTTAGCACCCTGACTGGCCTGCCTTATGTTATCTGCTTTTTTTTTTTTTTTGGTTTTTGTTTGTTTTTCTTTTTCTTTCTTTCTTTCTTTCTTTCTTTCTTTCTTTCTTTCTCTCTCTCTCTCTCTCTCTCTCTCTCTCTCTCTCTCTCTCCCTCCCTCCCTCCCTCCCTCCCTCCTTTCCCTCCCTCCCTCCTTCCTCCCTCCCTCCCTCCCTCCCTCCCTCCCTTCCTTCCTTCCTTCCTTCCTTCTCTTTTTCTGAGGCAGGGCTTTGTTTTGTAGGACAGGCTGGTCTCAAACTCACCATCCTCTTGTTGTAGTCTCTTTGTTGGTTAGTTTTATGTCAATGTTACACAATCAAGAGTCATTTGGGAAGAGGGACTCTCAACTGAGAAAACACCTCTATAAGATTAGTGTATAGGCAAATCTGCCGTGGATTTTTTTGATGAATGATTAATATAGGAGGACCCAGCTCACTGGGTGGGTGGTCCTGGTTTGTACTAAACAAGCAGGCTGAGCAAGCCATGACTAATGAGCTAGTAAATAGCATTCTTCTACAGCTTCTACTGCCGTTCCCACCTCCAGATTTCTGTCTTGAGTTTCTGCTCTGAGTTTCCGCAGTGATGACTGTTACCTGGAAGTGTAAAATTGAAGAGAAATCCTTTCCTCCCCAAGTTGCCTTTGGTCATGGTGTTTCATCACAGCAGTAGAAACCTTAACTAAGATAGTAGCCCAAGTGAGTCACTGCCCCTGGCTAAAGAGTATCTGCTTCTCGAACACAGGACTGTATGGCCTTAGGAGACCAAGATGTGTGCATAGTAACACAGGGAACGGTTGACTGGCTAGCCTCAACAGGAGGTTTAGAGTGTTTGGGGGTCACTTCTGCAAACTTTGGTTCAAAGGCAGTTGTGTCTTTTGTAATTTAGTTTGAAGTATTATTCTAGTTTGACAAACCCTGACACATGAATTCTGCCCTTTCAGTTACTTAAGCAGGGTCACTCAAAAAGGAGTTGGTACCAAGCCAGGCCTGGTGACATAGGCTTATATTATAATCCAAGCTTCTCCAAGGCTGAGGGACGATCACAAGTTCAAGGCCAGTGTGGGTGGCTCAATGAGACCATGCCTCAAAATAAAAATATTAATAAAACAAAAATGAGGGGCCTGTGAGATGGCTGCTGGGTAAAGGGACTTGCCACCGAGGCTGATGGGATGACATGAATTTGAGCCCCAAGATCCACATGGTGGAGAGACCTGACTTTTACAGTTGTCCTACCATTTCCACCTATGTGCTGTGGCTTGTGTAACATATTTCCGCTGCTCCTTCACACAAATAAATGTAATAATAATAAAAAAACAAAAAGAGGAGTAATGGGGCAAGAAAGTAAAGATGTTCAGAAGAACAAAACACCAAACCCACAGCAAGGAAACCACGTCAAAGGGATTTGGGGGTAAGCCACAAGACCTCCTAAAGACCGTAGCTGTAGCAAGCCAACAATACAATAATGAGACAGAATTTGATTAAACCCCTAAGTATAAAATGATGTCTACGAGTTTGTACTGACATAAGTAAGTGAGTGAGTAAAGGAGAGCAGATGAGTGCCAGAGCGTGGGGGCCACATGTTGTGACTTTCCTCCAAAGGACACAGCATGGAAAAGGGACATGAGTGACTTCCAGTTAGAGAAACCAGAGCACCTCTACCACGCCAGCTGGAAAAGCTGACAGTAGAAGGGGTGGGTCTCTGGTATCTCCTGATGAAACTCACATGTGACCTCTATGGTCTTCATCCCAAATCACCACCCCAATCTCTAATCAGTGGGTAAATGGAAAACACCAAGAGCATTCACATCGAGGCACATGCTGCAAAACAGACAGCTAGCACTCATCAAAACTGTCAAGGCTGTTAAAACCAAGGGAAATCGGAGTGCCTGCCACGGCCAAGAGTTGCCTAAAAGCATGATAGCTGAATACATGTAGAGTCCTGGCCAGGGTCCCAGAACAGGAGAGAGACGTTAGGTAGAAAGGACAAGACAGAAATCAGAATAGCCTGTGGACTCAAACTGATGAAAAAAATACGTTAGGAATTTAATGTCTGCACCTTGGTTGTGCCAGAAGTCATGGCTGTCTCAGGCTACACATTGCTAGGTGAGTGGACTGAGGTTTGGAAACCATACATCCTGCACCCTCACACTAAGCTCTGCTTCTACTTGGAGGTCAAATTTGAATCCAAGGCAGGGAAATGATGGTCCTCTCCTTTGGCCATGAATTCCATCCATGTTTGCTTTGTCTTGGCTAATCTGGTGGTTGGAATAAAAATGTCGCTCATGGGCTCACATATTTAAACACTTGGTCCTCAGTTGGTGGTGCAGTTTGGAGACCTCTAGGAGGTGAGGTCTTGCTGGAGGAAATGTGTCACTAGGGGTGGGCCTTGAGGTGACAAAGGCTCATGCCATTCCCAGTCTTCCCTCATGTTCTCTCTCACTCTCTATGGTTGTGGTTCAGGTTGTGAGCTCCCAGCTTCCTGCTCCTGCCTCCATGCCTTCTATGTGTCGCCATGCTTCCTCACCGTGATGGACTCATACCCCTCTGGAACCGTAAGCTCAAATAAGCTCTTCTGTAAGATGTCTTGGTCATGGTGTTTTATCACAGCAACAGAAAAATCACTAAAACAGCTACCAAAACCCATTTTTTTGTGTGTTGACTATGTACTCTCCTGAAACCATTCTACCTATTTTAGCCTCTTAGGCTGGAGTGGCCATGTGTTCTGTCAGTGAAGTGTAAACAGATGTTTGGAGGCCCGGAAGAAAGGTTTGTTCATATTGTCACTGTCCTTTTTTTTCCTCCCCTGTCTGGAATATGAATAGAGGAATGGAGATGGGGCAGTTGCCTGTGATTCAGTGACAAGCATGAGGAAGAGAGTCACATGCTAAAGGTGGCCAAGCTTCAAAGGTTAGTGATGCTTTCTAGGAGCTTCTGGCTCAGCCTTGAATGGCCCATCTCCATCCCAACACATGGATTCCCAAACTTGACCTCTCTGTGCTCAGAAATTTGCCAAACTCTGAAAGCACTGAGATACTAGGCAAGAATCCTGGAATCAGGGAGCTAGTGTCAGGTGGCCAGCTTAGGCTCTTGAGTTCAACTCCAGGTGTCCCTTTGGCATCATAGAGGTTTAGGGCAAGTTACCCAACTTTTCAACCCTCTTTCCCCCTCTGTGGCTCCAAAGACGGGTAAAAGGATTATTGTTTGGTACAGTGTTTGAGCTGGAATGGACACTTGCTAGTGCTACCATCACCCTCATCTAGGGAAGTATGGAGTAGTGGACACACAATGTTAGTTACATGATCTTGACTTCCTCCAATCTTTTTTGGAGGGACATCCAGGTCCCTTGGAGCATGGTCCTCTCAATTTCCTGTTTCACGTTTCAACAATTGAGTCATTGCAACCACCTGCCCGTGCACCAGAGCATCTAGGTCCAAAGCCTGTGCCCAGGTGTGCCATCAGGTTTGGGTTCCTAGTCTGTCATGCTCTGTTCCTGGTTCTGATGGGTATGAACCAGGTTTGGATCGCCTTTGCCCTGCATTGTGAGCTACACTATACACAGCAATAGCCTCCGGGGATGACCACAAAACAGCAGAGGTATTCTCTAGGGAGGCTCAATGACTCTACAGGTCTCAGTACCCTCTGGGCTTAGTCCTGTGGCTCAGGGTCACTATTTGGTTGATGTGGGAAAATGGGGACACTGTTGAGGTGACTAGGGACATGGGAGGCCATGTAAGAGGTGGAAATGCATGGTAGTATAAATTCCAGAAAGGCACAGGGCAGTAGATGTCAAAGATGACCCAGCAACTGCGATCCATGAATTCACTAGGATGTACTCTTCAGAGGTCTGGTCGCTTTGGAAATGATGGCAATTTCTTATTCTTTACAGAATCTATATTTGAAAATCCACCTGCTTTCCAATGTTTATACATAATAAAAAGCCCAGGGCACTCTCAACATCATCTGTAGATATGCACAGAGTGGCAGGATAGTATAGTCACCAGTGTGTAGACGTGCAACAAAGGCTGAGTGAGGTCTTGCTTCATTTCTTCACTCACACTAGGGGCAGGTGTCCTTTGCACAGGCTATTTACTGCCATGCTCTTCATGCTTTTTGTGATTTAAAAATGTGTTATTTATTTACGTGAATGTATATGTACCTGTGCGAATTTGTGTGAGCCCAGTGCGTGAAAGCTGTGCACAGAGATGCCATCGAATCCCCTGGACCTAGAGTTATCTGTAATAACTATGAGCCACCGTATGAATGCTGGAGATGGAAGGTCTGTGGTTTCTCTCAGCTTTGTCTTGGACTTGCTGTATGCTGTGCCCTAGTTCTTCTGGTTTGAAAGCCAACGTATCAGTGAAGCGATCTCCAAGGTCCTCTCTGGTTCTAAAACCCAGGGAAGCTTTGAAAAGTTGGCAGTTAAGATGGTCTTAATTTAAGAAACTAGATCTTTCTCCATCTGGAGGAGATCTTAATTTTGATGAAGGAAAAGAGTTACATTATAATTGTCTCCTAAATGGTTAAAAACATGACTGACTAGAAACAAGAAAAATCCCCAACCCCCCCAGGAAACATTATGTTTTATAGTGTATCATCGTTTCCATTGAGAGATCATTTGCAATCTGTTTAGGATAGTGTCTGAATCATTACTAAGATTCTCTATCATAGGCAAGAACTTGCTGCTGCAGAGAAACTCCTGGAAACAGATGGCTGCTGCCAGCGGGCAGCTATGCATTCGGAGGCTGCAGAGGTAAGGCTGAGGCCAAGGGCCTTTTGGACCATGAGTAATAGCCATAGAAATGGTGATGGTGCAGACTTCCTGTACCTGGTGCCCAGGCACTGTTCTGTGTATATCATATACTATGTATCAAGTCCCACAAACATCACCACAATCCCAGCATTCATAGAACCCCTATGGTGAACAGAATTGAATTGGGGAAAGAATGATACACCTTCAGAGACTGTCTATAGAGAGACAACATGATCACTATTCAGGCTTCAGAGACAGGGGCTGAGGTGCAGGGATGCTATGAGACTTCAGAGGTCTACTGCTGTTCAGCAGCAGAGCTGGATCTAACCCAATAACGACTCTAAGGGTCTTTGACCGTGATGTCATCATGGTCCTGGCAAAAGAGGATGTTCAATGAATTTCTTGAGGTTGACACTTTGCTTCCTTAGACATTAGAAATGGAGAGCTGTGAAGTCAAGGACTTTAGCTTGGATTCCCAGCTCCAGAGGGGAAAGCCAGTTTGTTTTCACACATAGATTGATTTTGTGAATTGGCCCCAGCAAACACTGTCATGTAGTGAACTTTGTGGTTGAAGGTTGAAAACTGTAGGTAAACATGAGAATCTGTGTGACTCACAACAGAAACAGAGTGTGCCAGTGAGCCCCTTTGACCATGTGACTTGGATCCTTGACTATAGTGTATAACATACTTGCATTTATTGGCATGCAGACTTATGTCTTGAACCACTGCATGGTTGGGAAGAAGAATTGCTTCATTCCTGATAAGTTTGGTTTGGACAACTCTTCCATTCATAAGGAGGAAATAGAACCCAAATATAGACAGGAAACCTTGAGTTCAAATCTTACCTCAGACACTTAGCCTCTCTTGGAAGATGCCATCTTCCATCTCTATGCAGGACATTTGTGAAGGGTTTCCCTTAGCCTGGAAGCACTACCAAGTCTGATGATCATCTCTCAGAGCACATAAAGATGTTCTTAGAATTGGAAGGGATGAGCCTGGACTGGTCCGACAATCTACATTTTCCCCTTTCCTACCTTAGAAATGGAGCTTATCCAGGGAGTGATGGAAGAATGTCTGCCTTACTTCTCCAGCTGTGAGAGGTCAGAAATAGATGGAGGATAGAGGAGAATTTGTTCAGAATGAGCAACCAAACCCAGAGGAGATGAGTGTGGTACCCAACCAAGAAAACAAATCGAGGGCATATTTCAAGATTCTGAAAGCTTATTGTTGAGTTTGATATATCTACTTGGGAACATTTTTGTCTGTAAAATTTTAAGAGTGTAACTTGCCACTCTGAAATATGAAAATGAGGCTAGCTTCTTTCACTACGTGTAAACCTCCTGTCTTTGTCAGCATTAATTACTATTTGTGATAAAACACTATGACCAAGGCAACTTAGAAGAGAAAGCATCTAATTTGGGACTTGCTTACCATTTCAGAGGATTAATCCACGACCATGGTGGGGGAGCATATCAGCAGGCAGACAGGCATGGCAGTGGAGCAGGGGCTGAGAGCTTACATCCTGATCCACAGGCAGGAAGCAGAAGAAGAGAGACTGGGTCTGTTGTGGACTCTTGAAACCTCAAGGCCCACTCCCAGTTACACACCTCCTTCAACAAGGCCGCACTTCCTAATCTTTTCTAAACACTTCTCCAACTGGGAGCAGACATTCAAATATATGAGCTTATGGGACCATTTTTTTTTTTATTCAAAGAACCATACCTCCTTTAGAAGACATGATTACCATGTAATCTGAAAATCCAAGACGTAACATTTCAATGAATCAAAATTGATTCCAAAGTGACAGCTGGACATTATGGGCCAAGGCTGCTAAATGTCTCATAAGGAAACATCATTTAATTTGAGGCTCAGGGAGTTAAGAAGCTCACTTGAGATAAAACAGCCAAATAGATAGTGAGGCAACATTACACACTCAGTTTAGTTCCAAAATGCAAGCTCTTTAAACTGCAATAAACCATTTAAAAAAGTTGAAATGAAAGAGGCTTGATTTAAAGACATGTGCAGGATGACTTTGTAAGAAATTGCTGTTACAAAATAAACTGTTGATGAGTATGGTGGTCCGTGCCTTTAATCCAGCACTTGGGGAGGCAGAGGCAGAGGCAGAGGCAGAGGCAGAGGCAGAGGCAGAGGCAGAGGCAGAGGCAGAGGCAGAGGCAGGTAGATCTCTGAATTCAAGACCATCCTGATTTACAGAGTTCCATGTCTGCCAAAGCTAATAGTGAGACCCTATCTCAATATATATATATATATATATATATATATATATATATATATACATATATGTATATACACATATATGTAAATATATATAAAATGAACCATGAGGGCTGGAGGGATGCTCAGAGGTTAAAAGCACATTCTTCCAGAGGACCAGAATTCAGTTCCCAGCACCCACTTCAGGGGGCTCTCAGTTGCCAGTAACTCTAGCTCCAGGGTGCGTGCACACACACACACACACACACACACACAAATCTTTAAAAAAATATTGTGCTAGAGGTGAGAGGATCTCAAGTATGACAGATAATTCTCTACATTCTCATTTAAAGGCAGAATATACTTGAAGATGTCATCTCATCCCGTTATGACCCCTCTTTCCAAGGTGTATTTGAGCTGAAAGGAATCTCAGGACCCTAGGAATCATCTTATGTGAGTCCCAAGGTTTCCAGCCAAAGATATTGAACACTAACCTCTTCCTGGGAGGGAGAACCATTGTACTTTATTGAGTTTTAGACTGTACAAATATAGGGGCGCTTCATCCACTCTAGCATGAACTCTTCAATACTCCCTATTCCATCGGGAACTAGGAGCCCAGCTGCTTTGAAGTTCAGAAATGGGACTGGATTAAAGATATTGGAGGCCATCCCTGAGCCACTCAGGGAAGAGTGGGCAGTGCAAGCTCTTTGGCCTAGGCTCCCAAGTCCTAGGCATAAGGCCTTTTGCAATGACTCACAGATATGTACACAAGACAACCAGGAAAAAGCCTTCACATTTTGAAACAGTTTGTTGAACTGTTAAATTTTCCTCGTGAAGTTGTTGGCATTGTCCCACATTTGGCTTTGAAAAGACCTGAATATGGTTAAGGGGCATCCAGGCTTTCCTTTCCCACAGTTAGGCCTTGTCTTTGTGTTCAGTTGAGGTATAAGAGGCAAGAGAATGTATAGGAGGAGGCAAAGGGGATGGAGAAGGGTCTGAGTTCCTACAAACACTGAAAAGGCTCAGTGGGGGGATGACCTGAGGCCATTGGCCAGAGCATCTTCCTCAAGCAGTGAAGGGATGCTGGTAGGAAGGGGTGCTGATTTTCTTCCTAATGCCCAGGGAAGAGCTAAACTATAACCAACTGGTAGGCCCAATACGCCTTCAGTGCCTCATCAGTCAGAGATTCTTTGACTCTCAGTGTACCAGTCCTTCTTTTCACCCTTTAATTACTCTGATCACTTTTAGACTCTCCTGCACCACAGGACCAAAATGGACCCTCATACTCCAACGTCTGAATTAAAAATGAAATAAATAAGTGGAGGTACTATTATTACTGGCTCAGGAGCTACAAGAACACAATTCAGCTCCTTCATTTTCTTAATAATGAATAAAATCACACCAGCAATTTCCCCTTGAATACATTTGTCAATCAAAGACCCAACACTTAGAGAGAGCCCCCTCAGAGCATCCTCCAGGTACTGTCCCAAGCAAGAGGAAGTGCACTTCTCTGTATTGTTACAGCTCGAGCAAATAGGCTGAGAGCTGGTTTAATTTTTTTAAAAGAGAGTTCTCCAGCTTTTGGCTGGCCTAATGAGAACTGGTCTGTGTCGACTTTGGCTGAATTCCTCCCACAATGACACTGCCCCCGTTCTATAATTTCTGCTAATTGCCACTTGAACAAAAGCACATTGTGCAGCTCTTCGGCTGCTCTGCCGTCTTGGAGTGGATCTGGCCGGGATGCTTAAAGCATTCTCATTATGAAATCTTCTCCACCACGGGCCATGTCGGGCTACACGGCAGAGGCTGGACTCAAGTTTTCAAACTGGGTCTAGGTTCGTGTCATAAAAGAAGTTAAGCAGACACTATGAGGAGGCAACTGGAGTGTTAGAATCCTAGTGGCATCACCTTCCAATAGTTTCCTAGTGTGACTTGTTAAGTAAAGGCTTCTAGAAGTTTCTGTTTCCCCCAGTTGCCTGAATGCTTTGAAATGGCCTCTTCTTCCTCCTTCTCTCTCTCACCACCCCATCCCTAACCCCCATCCTCCTTCTCCTTCCTTTGCTTTAGGGGTCTCAAGAGATTACACTGTGGTCTCTAGTGTTCAGTTTTGGTAAGATGATGAGGCAGAGGAATCTGGCCTGAATCAGCAGAGCACCCGTCACTGATTCCGTGGTTCCCCTGCATGGTCTCAGACAATTAGGCCCAGAGAACTTTCCACACTAGGGTCTGAACCACAGCCGCATGAACTTGTCAGGGTTAGGAAGGAACTTTGAGGCCCAACATCCATTTTGAAATATTAGTTTCAATAATTTCAGATTAAATCAGAGCGTGGCCACCTCTGATCATTGATGAGAACTAGGAAAACTATTCTTGGTTGTAGGTAGTGTACTGGCATATTAACATCTCAACATAAGTCCTATGACCTCTTGTCCCTGACCACACAGAGCATTCTTGAAGAAAACCTGGCCTGGGTAAGATACACGTAACTGATTCAGGTGACATAGTTGCCATAGACTTAATGTCACAAAACAATACATTGGGGTGTGTGTGTGTGTGTGTGTGTGTGTGTGTGTGTGTGTGAAATGACCCATTCTCGCCCTTTGAAACTATCATAGATGTATGCTATAATGTGTCTTATCCACACCCCCACTCCCCCCTCTACGTCCCCCCGGCCCTCTCCTCAGTACACCTCCATTTCAAGGCCTTTTTTTTCAGATAACACATCAAGTCCAATTAGTTCTTCCCATATGCGCTTGGTTGTGGGGTGACTCACTGCTTCATGAGGATCCCTCAAAGAGAAGTGACTCTCACTCCTGTAGCAGCCGTTACTTACCACTATCTCTTTAGCTAGTACTAGGTCCCCGGAGCCCCTCTCCTCTCCGTGCTGAGTTGTTAACGAGCTGAATCTTGCGCAGGTCACATGTAGGGTCTCCGTGAGTTCATGTGTCCAATACCTATCTATGTCGTGTCCGGAGGACGGCATTTCACAACACTTCCTCCATCTTGACTCTTAACGTTCTTCCTGTCCCCTTTCCTGCAGTGTCCCCTGAGCCGAACCGGACATGGGGGCCGGGAGTGTGCTCTAGATGTCCCAATCACGGCTGAGCGTTCACCATTGCTGATTTGCCGCACTGTAAAGAGCTGAGTCTCGGCACGAGCCACCATCCACGGCAATCATAATTTACCCGTAGAGAAGTTTCTCTGGAAGCAGCAAGAGAGGCTTTGAGACCAGCTTCTGACATTTAACTTTGTTGAGGGAAGTTGTTAAAAAAAAAGAAAGAAAGAAAGAAAAAAAAGATTACCTTTGATCACCAATGTCCTGTAAAAATGAAAGGCTTTTTATACCTGATACCAAGAGGAGCAAGAAGCTGAGCATAGTGGAGCAGGCTTTCACACCTAGCACTTAGGAAGGCTGAGGTGGGATGAACATGGGTTCTAGGCCAGCCTGGGCCGTGGACTAGGTAACAACAACAACAACAACAACAACAACAAAGCCCCACATACAGGCAGTTAAGGCAGAAACTCCCAACTGGTTAAGGTGCAGAGACTAAGTGTCTGGAGAGTGTTCAGACTCAAATGGGACACCCCTTTCCTCTAAAGTTCAGTGACAATTGGCAGAAAGATTAAGAACCAGCCAGGTGGTGGTGGTCCATGCCTTTAATGCCTTTAATCCCAGAACTTGCAGAGGCAGGCAGATCTCTGTGTTCAAGGCCAGCCTGGTGCACAGAGTGAATTCCAGAATAGCCAGAAAAACCTTGTCTCAAAAAACCAAACAAATAACAAACAAACAAACAAAAAAAAAAGAAAGAAAGAAAGAAAAAAAAAAAGGAAAGAAAACTATTAAGAGCTAAAAGTCAGATGGACCAGACCAACACAGAGTCTTCTGGACATAGCCAGTGCACTCATGAACTCACAGCTGTGGCTGCCAACACAAGATCAAGCCAGTCAGCATTCTAGGACAAAGGGAGGGGGGACACCCCCCCCCCCCAGCTGAGGGGGTATTGGCAGTTTATGGCTCTGGGGGAGAGAGTCAATTTTCGCAAAGAGTGTGGCCTCTGGTAGGTGGACCCCACTCTAGCAGATGGCCCCACATCCGTGAGTATATGGACAGCACAAATTGGAACCTGTGGACTATAAAAACAACAACAAAAATCACAAAATGGGGAATGGATGTGGATGTTTTGGGAGTGAGGGGTGATCTGGACTTTGGAAGAGGAGTGAATATGATTAACATACATCATATACATGTATGAAAATCTCAAAAATTAATATATTTTTAAAAATCAGAGAGAGAGATAAAGAGGTACTTTTGACATTAAAAATAGTCTTTTATTAAAAAAAATGGTCTTCTGGAAAAAAAATGAATTACTCTGTTTTTAAAAATTCATGAAAACTTTTTTTCAAGCATCCCATCTGGTGCTTGGTAACCAGGGCTGTGAAGGCCTATTTTCCTCCCTGACAAATAGCGTCGGAGATACACAGAAAAGCCTGTTTTTCAAGTGGTGAGGGGTGGGAATGGGGCAGGCGCTGATTGGGAGGGATTTAGCCACAGGGGACTCATCCCTGGTTCAGCTCCTTTGTTGTGAGCCCCACCCCTCCTCAGCAGCTGTCCCTGGTCCAGGGCTGCCAGGCAAGCTCATCCCTTCCAGGGTGTTACTTGGTCCTCTTGGTAAACTGGAACTCACACAGTGTTTGGTTCCTAGTTCTACTTCCCAGAGTCACAGGAAACATATTTTCAGTTCTTCCTCTCATGATAGAGCTTGCAGATGGAAGCCACCCCCCCCCCCGTCCCTCCCTCTTCCCTTCTACATGAATAAATAACGATCTCATCTATCACCTATTGATCTACCTATCTGATTTATTTTTATTATTTTTAACTATGTGTATCTCTCTGTGTAGGGGTATGGGCACATGACTGCAGTAGAGAAGCCAGGATTTACAGGAGGATGTGAGCCATCTGATGGGATACTGGGAACTGAACTTGGGTCCTCTGTAAAAGCAGTAGATGCTTCTAACCACTGAGCCACCTCTCCAGGCCCCCCCCCCTTGAGTAAGATTTCTAATCCCTTCCTCGTTTATTTCTTCATTCCATCTTTTTCTTCTAAGACAAGGTCTCACTATGTGGCCTAGAATGGCCTTGAACTTGAGGCAATTCTCCTGCCTTAGCCTCCCAAGTGTTGGGATTACGGACATAAGCCACCATGCCCAGCTTTCCTTAAATTACAAAAAAAAAAAATTCTTTGAAAATTTCATATGTTTACAATACAATGCACACACACACACACACACACACACATATATATATATATATATATATATATATATATATATATATATATAAATATATATAAATTTGGTTTTCAAGACAGGTTTTCCCTGTATATCCCTGGCTGTCTTGGAACTCACTCTGTAGACCAGGCTGGCCTTGAATCTGGAGATCCATCTACCTCTGTTTCCCTAGGGCTGGGATTAAATGTGTGCACCACCACCACCTGGCAATATTTTTGATCTTATTCAGCCCCTAACTACCTCCCTCCAACTCTCCACAGAATCCATCAACCTGTTTCCCTCCCAATTTCATGTCCTTATTATTTTTATTATTATTGATAGATCAGCCCATGCACTGACCGTGTGTAAGTGGGTTTGGGGCCATCCACTGGAACATGGCCAACCTACCTGCAGCCACTAGCTAGCATCCTTTTCTACTTCAAGGCAACTTACCACTTTACTATGACACCCTGGGAGTCAGTCCATAGTCAGGTGTGTCTTAACATGTGGGAAATGTAGTGGGCATTGTCGCAATCTTGATTTTGGAGAGGTCTGAATGTCTGGGAGGAGAGTGAACTCCCTGGCTCCCTTCTTCTCAGTGATGGGATTGTTTTTTTTTTTTTTTTTTTATAAAATATTGGGGCTTGAACCCAGGGTTTCATGAATTCTAGACAAGAAGAACTCTATCAACTGCGCTACATCCCCAACTCTCAGTGCTGGTTTTTTGTTTGTTTGCTTTTAAATAAAAGTCAGATTAGTATTTAACACTTAAAATTTTTTAAATTACATTTAAATATAGTGCATTCTCTCTCTCCCTCTCTCCCTTCGTGTGTGTGTGTGTGTGTGTGTGTGTGTGTGTGTGTATGTGTGTGTGTATGTGTGTGTGTGTGTGTATACATGTCTGCCATGGTTCAAGAGTGTGGGTCAAAGTACAACTTGTGGGAGGCTTTACCTGATAAGCCATATCATTGGCACAAACATTTGCCTTAAGTAAAACACTCACTAGTATCTTCTGATTGTAGCCAAAGCTGTAACTAAGCCCTGGGATAGTTTCCTTCATATACTTCAGATCAATTGATCACCTTATTCTACAAAGGTCTCATTTCTCCTTGGTCCTTGCCCTGCTTAATGCCTCCACTACCCAGCTTTCTCTCCTGAGAGGACAGCATTACCTCGACATGAAACCAGACTAAGGCATTAAAAATGCAAATAAAAAAGGTTCATTTCCATAATATAATTGCAATAATATTTAATCAAGTATTAGCAACTTGAATAGATCAATCTATCCAAAAGGATAATTTGATGTAACTGAGTGGGGCTCCTCCCAGGAATATGAGGTTCGTTAAACATTAAAAAGCAATCAACATAAATCAACATTTTGACTGAAAAATAAGTAGAAAAACAGTGTAGTCCTTTTATCAGATGCAGTAAAAAATATCGAAGAAAATTGATACCTGTTTATGATTAAAAACAATAGCAACAACCACTTCACAGTGAACTAGGAATAGATGGCTCCTTCCCTGAATTTGTTCAAAGGCCTCTATGAAACCCCTGCATTTAACATGATTCATCATGATGAATGCTGAACAATTTTCTTGCAAAACCAGGAGCAAAGCAAGGGTGTTTGCTCCACCACTCCTATTCAGAATCATAATGGAGTTTGTAGCTAGTACAATAAGACAATAAAAAGAAATAAAAAGCACTACAGTGTGAAGCAAGAAGTAAAACTGTATTGTTAGCAGATGCAATGATACAGAAAATCCCAGGGAACTGCCAAAGAACTAACCATTAGAACTAATAGTGTGGCTGAAGGAACAAGGTCCATATTCAAAAAGCAATTGAGTTTCTATACCCTGGTGATGAGCAATGGTAAGTTAAGTAAAAAACCTCTGTTATTACATACTAAGGGACAAATATGAAACACATGTAAAAGTTACTGAAAACCTCAAATGTTGTTGAGAAACTAATTCTATGTGGAGAGCTATACCATGCTCATGGATTGGAAAACTCCACTTTGTTAAGATGTCAGTTCACCCCCCAGCTACCAACCAGCTCAGTGGGATCACAAACAAAAATCTCACAGACCTTCCTTTTGATAGAAAGTGATAATCAAACTGTAAACACACACATGCATATAACACAAAGACATGCATGCACACATGTACAATGCATACATGTACACACAAGACTGTAGAACTTACATACTCTAATTTTAAGACTTACGCTAAGCTTATAGTAACTAAGAGAATGCAATCAATACTCGAGTAGAGACCTGCATCAGGGGAGAAGCAAAGAGTTGAGAGGTACACCCAGGGAAACATGGACAACTGATATGTGACAGAGATTCCAAAATGGTTCAGTGGGGGTAATGATAATGATCACAAGTTGTAATGAAACAACTTGATATCCTAAGGAAAATATAACCTTTGAATATGAATACATACCACACAAAGATGATATCTCAAGGCAGTTCATAAACCTAATTAGAAAAGTTAAAACTATGAAATGTCTAGAAAAAGAGGAAGAAAATCTTTATGACTTGAAACTAGGCACAATTTCCTAGATCACACACCAGATCTTCAAGCTTAATAGTCACATGATATTATGGTGTGTTTGTGTATATTATGTTCTTATATTCAGAGACAAAGGCCTCATATCCAGTAGTACAAAGAGCTCTTATAGCCCAGTAAGAAGACAAACTGTTCTACATATGTGTAATTGTGGTGTGTGTGTGGGTTTAGATGCACATACCGGGTCCTGGGGATCCAAACTCCAGGCCTTGTGCTTCAGGGCCAAAGGCTTAATCCACTGAGCTGTTATCCACCTCTGACAAACATGTCTGGAAAGACATTTTACAAAAGAAGGTAAACAAATGGTTAGTAAGGATGCCAGATGCTCAACATCAAGTCAGCAGATCAAAGTCATAATTAGATAGTCCCTTGCACACTAAAGAGGTCACAGAAAGGCAGACAACATCAAATATTAGTGCCAGTGCAGAAGCAACTGGAATCTTACATGTTGCTGGTGGCTTGAAAAAAAAAACACGCAAATTTCTTATAAAACATATTATCCCCCCAATGAAGTTGTATTTATTATATGGGAATGGATGTTTTAAATAATTATTCCATTTTATTTTTCCTCCAATTTTTTTAGTTAAATGAATTTTTACATGCACTGTATTTTGATCATATTCTTTCCCTTTCCCTAACAACTTCTAGATCTTGCTCTCTCTTTCGACCCACCCCCCAAAACCCAAAAGATCAGAACAATCAAAAGGCCAGTAAGACAAAGAATACCTAAACAAAACAAAATAAAAAAAATGCACAGCAAGCAAACAAACAAACGTGGAGTTCATCTTGCGTTGACTTGAGCATGCAGCTTGCCCTGGAGTGTGGCTCCTAGTGTCGCTCTATTGGAGCAAACTGATTGTCCATGTATCAATGGCAAATAGCTGCTTGCTTAGGGTTGGGACTTTGTGTCCACTTCCCCTTCTCAGTGCTGGGATTTTGTCTGGCTTGAACTTGTACTCAGGTCTTGTGGGTGTTGTCACAGTCTCTGTGAGTTCATACGTGTTACCAGACCTTTTTGTCTGCTTGGAAATTTTTCCTTAAACATACATTTACTTGATGACCCTCTAACCCCCCACCACATACATAATTAAAAATAAAATAAATCTTAAGAAAAACATTCACAGAAGTGTTTTGATAATGAGCTCCAATGTGCATTGAAGGTAAATGAATAAACAAATTGTGCTATATCCACACAAAGAACCACTGTTCAGTCACAAGCAGGAACAAGCTGCTGATGTATACCACATGAGTGATGCTGAGCCAAAGAAGCCACATACAAATGAGTAGTACTTGATACGTGAATCCACTTACAATAGTCAAAATTTGTAGACAAGGAGAGACACATATCGATTGTTGTCTAGTGTAAGGGTGGAGAACAGGTCGGGATTAACCGAAAAATTCTGAGGGAATGAAAATATCCTATACTTTGACAGTGGTCTTGTGTGTACATTTATTGAAATTTTTTTCAGTGGTAGGCTTAACAAGGGCATATTTTATTATATGTAAAATATACTTGATAAAAATGCAAAACAACCCTTTCTGGATCTCATTCCATCCAGCTCCTGTTCTAGGAGAGAGTTTGGTAAATGGTTAACTTAACCAATCAATCTCTTAACATGACACTTAAAAGAACACAGTGTTCAGGGTTTCTGGAACATTCTCTGACCAGGCAGGAAGTGCCATGTCCTTAGGATGGATGTATGATCCCCTTTATACCTGTTGTCCCTGTCCTCTGCCTTGGATGGCTAAGCTACCTCTGGTCTGGCTAAGTTTTGTGGCTGCTGCTTGTGCAGGGCTCCTTGCCTAAGGTGCTGAGAAATCAGGTTGTCAAGAACATGATCATGAGACTTGTGTACTAGTGGTACGGATTTAGCATGTGCAAGGCCGCAGGTTCAACTCCCAGGGCTGGGGTGGTGGGGTGGGGAAGTAATGTGTGTTCTGCTGAAGGGCACAGGTTCACACTGTTTCAGCTATCCAGAACTGCTATTTCCTTCTTTAAAAAAAAAAGATTTATTTTTAAATTTTGACTTATGTGTGTATGTACGTGTGTGTGTGGGCGGATGCCGTGTGTGGATGGCTGTCTGCTGAGGCCAGAAGGAGGGCCCAGGAACCAAACTTGGTTCACCTATCTGGACCCTGCTATTCCTTCTATAAAACTTATTATTTTTTTATTATGAGTGTGTTCGTGCATGATGTACGGATTTGCGTGGGCATGCCACAGTGCACGTGGAGGTCAGAGGACGCCTTTGTGGGGTCAGTTTCTTGACTCTCTCCTCACGTGGGTTCTGAGGATGACACTGAGCTCTCCAGCCTTAGCGCATGCTTCTTCACCGTGAGCCATCTCGATGCCCCAGAGACCTGCTAGTGATTTCTTTCCTCTCCCTTTCTCCTCCTCCTCCTTCTCATTTATGTTCTCATGTTCTTATTGAAGTATTTGTTTTATAATACCGGCTCAGGAATAACTCTTGTGGTTTTTTTTAGTCACACATTTGTCTTTAAGTAACTCATAACACACTTATGAGGCAGATTTAACCTGTAAAAAAAAAAAAAATCTCAGCTCCTTAACACCGCCATACCTCTTTCTATAGAGAGCAAAATCAGAAAAGCATCTGTGTCTTGATTGGTATTCATCTGTAGATTAAAAACTCAAATAAGTTGATGGTCAGCATCATTAAGTACTGACTCTGTGCTGGGTGCACATGTGTTTGACCCCCTTTGACCATGACCTCACGCCATGACAAATGCACGCAACACACACACACACACACACACACACACACACACACACACACACACACGCACACACACACACACACACACACTAAATCAATAAATATCAATAAATGTAAAAAAAAGGAAATAATAAAAAAAGGAATTACTTGGGGTAAAGTCAGCTAAGATTTTAAGGTATTTCTTTTTTTTTCTTATATCTGTGTTTGTAATACATACATTTAATCTTTTAAAATATTGAACTATGCCTTTTTTTACAGTATCAGTTTTCACAGGGTTATGAGCATTTTACCCTATTGTATTTCTTTATGTGTACATACCACAGATTACCTAAACGTTTCTCAATTATTGTGCTTCTGTGTTGTTTCATGTTTTGTGTGCATATGTTGTTATTGCTGTAAATAGCCTTCGACTGACCAATTTCATAAACAAAGCATCTTAAAATTTCAGATTATTTGCTTGGACTAGAGACCTTAAAGAGAACAGGACTTCAAAGGATGGGCATTTTGAAGGCTCTGAGATGTAGGGCTATGTATGTATGGGCTAATTCAGGGGTTTGGATGAATAAGTCAAATCATGTTCATTTACACGGTAAAACCAGTGCTGGTATATGTTGGCATTTGATAAATAAGAGGTTAAAAAATCCACACTCAAAATCATTAGTAATAATGATGAATGGGGGGATGATCAAATTTAAGGTTTTTTTGAGTTCTTTATTTTTATTTTATGTGTGTGTGCCTCTACGTGTATATGTGTAGCACATGTATACAGTGCCTACAGAGGCCAGAAGAGGGTGTTGGATCCCCAAGAGCTGGAGTTTAAGATGTCATGTGAGTGCTTAGAGCTAAACCTGGGTCCTCTGCAAGAGCAACAAGTCCTCTTAACTCCTGAGCCATTTCTTCATCCCCAGGGTGGACTAATTTAAAGAATTCTGAATTATTGGGGACAAAAAGGAGTCCATTGTATCACTGGAGCCTTAATATAAGTATCTTTATTGAATTTCATCCAGATTGATGAGATACTGACATTAGAATTTCATATTGTCAGAATTCTCCCATTTCCTCATCTCTGATGAAAAAATAGACATTTCAATATTTATTCTAACTGGAACTTTCCCAAGATGGTGTGATTATTACAGATAGTAACAATATGGTTTTCTGGAAAACCAAGAAGAGATTATTTTTCTTAAATCTTCCCTTTTTAATAGTTCAACAGCCCAAAGTTGTGCCATTAAGTTGCCCTTATTGCTGGTTTCATTAGTGGAAAGATGGTGTTTTCTACTTGCAAAGTAACCCTTCCAGCAAACACTGGAGCAACACATACTGCTTGGGAACTCCTGGGCCCCTCCCAAAGTCAGCTTTGCAAAGGTTCATTTGGTAATGACCCTAGAGACAGAGCAAGAGGTCACTGAGCGTAGGACCTTAGCATGCTCCAAGACCACCCCAACAGTGCAAGCCTGCCTGCTGCAGATGTCCAGCTATAGGCTCCAAGTAACCTCTTTCTCGATGGACCGATACTGTCCCTTCTGGGGTGGGTACACATGTGGGAAGGAGTGAGGGCTCAATAGCTGGGTGTGTGGGCAAATGGAAGGAAGGGGAAGGAAACGGCAGGGGCGATGTTTCCGGTGAGATGCAATACAATGGCCTATGCTTTGTGTCTCCTGAAGAACTGGGTTGTGAGTGGAAGATAACAGGGAGCCTCTCACAACCCATGGTGCTGGAAGTCTGGCTGGAATCAGAAATCACAGGCTCTGCTGGGCACCCTTTAGATTCTTATCTGTGTGCGCTCGACTGGTATTAGTGGGAGATTAATGACCAGCATCATCAGAAGGGAGTGACGTCAGAGCTCGGGACTGGCAGCACTGCACTCATTCAACCGATACTGTCAGGGCACCTGTTGAGGGCCTGGTCCTGGGATGCTGACTATTGACACAGGTGATGGGACCTAGGGAGGGCACAGTTAGAGACACCAACCAAGCTACCAGATGGAAGCAGCCAGAGAGAGACATGATGTAGATTAAGGATGAATTGGAGATTCTCAAGCAGAAGGACAGGTGGACCACATTCCTTCATACTTTCCTTTTGCAGAACCTCAGTGGTGGGAGGATCTAGCTTTGGAAAGATATGGAGCTGGGTTTGAATCCTAGGAGGAGGGGCTCTATCCTTGATTGTGGCCTTGAGCAAATGATCAAATAAGCCTTTTTTTTTTTTTTTTTTTTGCCTGTGAATTGGGAGAATGTTTCCTACTTTGGAGGGTTGTTTCAAAGTGTTTGTGTGAAGCTTGAAGTGCTGTGCATGGCACACAATGATAACCATGTTCGTGATTATATAGATAGTATCGTGACTATGTTGTACAGTCAGTGGCCCAGTCATGGCTCTAGTTAGGCCACAGACCAGGCAAGACACTTCCCTTCTATAGATCTGACTGTTTGGCACTAGATGGACCCAAGACCTGAGAGGTCCTTCCTGAGCCTCTGCAGTGCCCAGAACAGCTTTCGCTTCAGGAATGTGCCTGAAGTAATTACTACATATTTCTGCCTGCTTAAATATTGCATGGTCCTGCGTATGTTTCTTGTTTACAGACTTCTCAAGATAAATGGAGCTTCTGCCCCCTGCCATGTGCATGAGTATGCAGTGTGTTTCTATGTGTGAGTCAGTCTGTGCTTATGTATGTGCGGTATATGTGCATATGTGTGTGGTATACACACCTGTGCTCATCTGGAAGCCAGAAAAGGTTTGGGGTGTCTTTTTATCACTGTCTGCCTTGTTCCTCCTTGGAGACAGAATCTCTTGCTCAACCTGGAGAGTTCTCTCTCTCTCTCTCTCTCTCTCTCTCTCTCTCTCTCTCTCTCTCTCTCTGGCTAGACTGGTGGCCAGCAATTCTCCTGTCTCATGCACCTTAGTGCTGGCCTTACAGAAGTACAAGGTACCATGCCATTCTTTTTACTAGTGGGGTGCTGGGCTTTGAACTTTGCTCTTCAAGTTTGCACATTAAATACTCTTAACCACTGAGTCGTATCTCCAGCCCTGAAACTTCTGCTTAAAAAAAAATTACGGGCTAGGGAGCTAAGGAATGTAGCTCAGCTGGTAAAATGCTTGCCAGCATCACATAAACTGGACATGGTGGTCATTTTAGTTCATGTTAAACTAGATGTTGCTGTGATAAACATCATGACCAAAAGCAACCTGGGGGAGGAGAGGGTTTATTTTAATTTACAGGCTGTAGTCAGCCATTGAGGGATGCCAAGGCAGAAACTTAAGACAAGAATTTGAAGCAGAAGCCACAGAAAAGCCCTGCTTATTGGCTTGCTCTCAGATGCCTTTCTTATACAGCCCAGGCCCACCTGCTTAGGGACGGCACCACCCACAGTGGGCCGGGCCTTTCTACACCAGTTAGCAATCAAGACAATGACCCACAGACAATCTAATGGAGGTAGTCCTTCAAGTGAAGGCCCCTCTTCCCAGTGGCGACAAGTTAACAGCCAAGATTAACCACAACCGTGGCACACATCTGTAATCCTAGTATTTGGAAAGTGGAAGCAGGAGGATCAGAAGTTCAAAATCATCCTCAGCTACATAGTAAGTTCCAGGCCAGCCTGGGCTACATGACATCCTGATTAAAAAATAAACACACACACACACACACACACACACACACACACACACACACACACACACAAAGACCCTTTCTTTATATGGCCATAAGAGATGTGCAGCTCTGACTTTGAAGTATCTGACATTAGTCTGCATTTTCAGAGCAGACACAGGCAAATGCTGGGTTGGGGCACCGGGAGCTGTGTGTGGAAGGGAAGGATAGAAGTGCTACGGTGCACTCTTGGATGTACTGGCTGGTTCTGCTTGAGGCTCTACATGATCAAAACATTGGGTAGAAGCTGTCCCTGTCTGTCTGTCTCTGCTGATTCCCGCCCCCCGCCTCTCTCTCTCTCTCTCTCTCTCTCTCTCTCTCTCTCTCTCTCTCTCTCTCTCTCTCTCTCACACACACACACACACACACACACACACACACACACACACACACACGGTGTCTGTTCTGCGGCATTTTGTCCCAGTGTGCTTATCTGCCTTTTGAGTCCACTGTGAAGACTGTCCCAGTGTTCACGGGCATCACCAATCCGTTTCTATGTTCTTGGCATGCCTCTTCATGGGAGTCATCCTATCACCAAATGTTTCAAAAGAAGCAGTAAGTGAATTATGTGCTAATATAAAAAAATGGATGGAAAATAATATCCGAATTAGGAGATCTGAGGAAGCTCATGAGGAGAAGAATAAAATTCTAATGGTCACTATTGTTCCTGCCCCACCCTTTCCAGGTCCTGTACCAGGCGACAGAGCACGAGGGGCCTTTTATTTGAGTGGTCTGAGCTGCAGACATGACTCCACTCTGTTTGTAGGTGGCTGGAAAATGCATTCTATTAACGCATGTTCGACGTTATTAAAATTGATGCCACTTTCCCCTTAATAAGAGCAGAAAATGGCCACAAATTTGAATCTGTTCGCCTGAAGAAGACAGTATCAAGGGCTGGAAATGAAACAAACGCAATTTTTCCGCTCTTATTACGGCGCTCGCATTTTGATCTCGAGGACTTCTTAGGGCCCTTCTCCCTGCTTCCCCCCTTCCAGCGCTGCTTCCACTGTGCAGCTCAATAATACAATTTTTCTCTCTTCCAAAGGAGTCATTGCCCTAACATCTCTTGTTGTCTGGGGGGCCCAGGGGCATCCTCCAAGTCCCTAAATAGGTTGAGTTGAACAACTCTGTGGTGGGTGAGAAAATACTCTGCCATTCACAGGATGCAATTTTGCATTACATGGCTGCTGAATAATCCCACGCAGAAGCGGGAGGCGAGAGTAAGAAGCTGCTGGCGGCCATGTCGGCACAGGGCAGAGACCAGCAAGCTCTCTCGGACTTGAGGGTGTTGCTGGGGCTGCATCCGGCGCCTTTAAGTAAAAGAGGGAGAGGGAAGATAAACCCACCCAAATCCCTAAAACCTTTCCAACATCCCTAATGTCCCATTTGTGCCAACCAGAAGCCGACGCCTGTGATCTGCTCAACAGCCTGTGATGACATGCTTTTTGGGTACAATATATACACTAGGCCATTAGTCCGCAAGCAGCAGTTATCAGCTTTGTTCCCATTTTAGAGTAATTTTCTCACTAATATGGCATATTCTTCGGGGATAAAATGCATTTTTTTTTCCAGCCAGATATTCCCCTAATAGTGAAGTTGGTTTAATGATCAGATTTCAGTCGGGAAGGTAAGTCTGTAGATTGCCACTGGTTGTATATTGAAGTAACCAAAATGAAAAGGCTTATTTTAAACACATTCACAGAAACAGGCAAAAGCCTCCCATTTCCAGATTAATGAAGCTCATTTGAGGGAGAACTTAGGCAGGAATTTAAGAGATAAGTAAGGCGTTTAGAACCTTCTGGGTGCAAGCTACATCCAGGTCTGTTTTTGAACTGTTATGGCAGATAGTGGGGGGCTTTAATAAGGGGGAAAAATGGCCACTCATCTTTAACCAACCCTCCTTGAATGATGCAATAGGAATTTCCCCCCTCCATGTATAAGCCTGAAATATTCAAATCAATTAAATCATTAATTCCTGCCCTGTAAACTTGCATGTCAAGCTCCAGGCTGTGGCCAGTTTATTTGGTTGAATTATAACCCCCGAGAAAGCAGCATTTCTGAATGGAGCACTGACAGACTCTTAATACATGGGATGAGGGAAGTCGCTATGATTAACTCTGCTTTGAATCCCCCCATTAATATTTTAAAGATTTTTAATTAAAATAATTACACGACTTTATGAAAAACACTCAAACACCTGAACCATTTCTACAGGTCTCCAATCTCAGAGCGTGCTTTTCCTGGTTGTCACTTGAGGAAGGATTTACTCCCCCACGACTATCACCCAGGAGGAAGACGGACCTTGCTGCCCTGTTCCTTATCTTCGTACATTTAGTACCGGGAATTGTATGTCTCTATCCAGCCTTCTCGCCACTGTGGCTCTGCCTTTTCTTTCTTATTTTTCTCTCTCCTAGTTTTTCTCTCTTTCCCTGCTCCTTCTCCTTTTTTTCCTTTTTCTTCTGGGAAACTCCACAGACAAAGGTTCTTCTCTGCCTCCTGTGCTTTGTAAGGGACATGTAAGAAATGCCTATAGTCTCCCAATCAACTCTGAAGAAAGCAGCCCTGGGTTGTGTGCAAATGAATGAGAGCTGTTGTATTCTAATAAAACTTTATTTTTAGATTATAGATGTAAACATTTTATTTTGATGTATGTTTTACAGTCACAAAATGTTCTACTCCTGCCTCCCCCCCCCCCTCGCCCCCCTCGGCTTGCAGCCACCTACAAAAACAAACTCTACTTTCAGTTCACCAGCCATTAACAAAACTTGCAACAGACTGGCTTTGGCCCTGGGGCCATAGTTGGAGGACCCATGGGTCTCAGACTTCTTGGCTTCCTGCTCGGACTCTTCCAGCTGTCTAGCTGAGCAAGGAAGGGAAAGGCCTCTCTGAGCCTGTGGGTGACAATAATGTCACTGGCCTTAAGGACTAGTTGTGAGGTTTTTGCAAAAAGCGAACTTAACCCAAGGGGACTGGTATCCTGGCATTAGGGTGGCAGGCCCCTTGCTCTTCTGTGTTGCAGTGGGTGGTTGTTATGTCCTGAAAACAGGATAACAAGTCCTGAGTTGACATCTCTTGGGTGCTCCAGAAAGCCATGAGCTGAGTGGGTCTTTTGCTTTGGGTCCCTTTGTTGAGTATCACTGGAGCTGCGGGGACCTGGTAGCCATTTACTTTCCCTACCAGCCCCGTCCAGGAAGGCACATGCGCCTCTGGTAGCACACAAGGGAAGATCTGGAAATGTTGAGGTGGATCCAACATCACTTTTGGTAATTTGAAGCAAGATGTTCTTCTTCCAGACCCCAAACTAGCCATCCTCTGTATGATTTTGACCGTGTCTTCACACCATCTAGGTTATTACCCACTTACATACATTACTTAAAATAATCTGGCTAAATGTTTTTATTTTTGAGATGGGATCTCAGGCTGTCTTTGAAATTCATTATGTCACCAAAATTAATCTTGGGCTCCTGATTCTCCTGCCTCCACCTCCCAAAGATTACAGAAGAGTGTCATCATGCCTGATTTTTTTATGCAGTGTTGAGGACTGAACCCAAGGTCTCAGGCATGCGAAGCAAGCAATCTACCAACTGAACTACACCCTCAGACTCATTCTTGCTAGTTTTAGTTAGCCCCCCCCATATACTTTAAAATTTTTTTGTGTAAGTGTACGTGTCTGTGCATGTGAGAGCAGGTGCTTGAGGAGACTAGAAGAGGGAGTTGGGTTCCCTGGACCTGGAGGTGTGCACCTACTGATATGGGTATTGGAAACTGCACTTGGGTCCTGTGCAAGAACAGTATGCTCTTTTAACTGCTCAGCCATCTTTCAGCTCCTAGTTAGGCTCCTTTTTAAAACATCTCCTTTAAGCCAAATACATTTTGTACTGTGGATTTGATGGGCTAATTATATTTTTATGTGTAAACATTAAAATAAAAGAAAAATGAGTTCTTAATTGTGCCCTTGGAAACCATCAGAGTGATGCAAGTCTGCTCTCCAGGAAACAGTGCACTGACTAGACTCTTCGTCCCACCTCCTGTGGCCAGAGGCCTTGATGTCAGGCAAGTCAGCAGACAGCCAACTCTTCATGGCCTTGGGTACCACTTTAAAACCCATCTGTGGGCCGGGCGGTGGTGGCGCACGCCTTTAATCCCAGCACTCGGGAGGCAGAGCCAGGCGGATCTCTGTGAGTTCGAGGCCAGCCTGGGCTACCAAGTGAGTTCCAGGAAAGGCGCAAAGCTACACGGAGAAACCCTGTCTCAAAAACCAAAAAAAAACAAAAAAAAAAAAAAAAAAACACATCTGTGGGGTGCAGAGGTAGCATTCGTGAGGTCTCCTTTGCGCTGTTCCCAGCTCGCCCCAAAGCAGCTTCTGCAATTGCTAGGGCTCCTTGCTCATCAGGCTGACTCTTGATTTGCACCCCCTCCCAACCCCCCCTCCCCCGTTCCCCTTTCCCCCATCCAGCACCACCCAGCCACCCAGCACAGGACCTTTTTGACTTTGGGGTGCCTTCTCAGTCAGTGGCTGCTGTTTCCCAAGCCGCCCAGGGGCTCAGTGTTTACGGGAAGATTTCCAGCCCTGCTGGGGAGACTGTTCTGGCTCTCGGTGGGCCTCCTGCCAGGGTATGGCCTCACTCAAAAGTGCGCGCCTGCTTTAAGGTTTAGTGTGCTTACCTGCAAGACGGAGGCTCTAAGAAATCCTGTCAGGGGTATCATGAAGGTACACAAGAGAAGGCCTTGAAAATGTTCCCTAGGTATGAGGAGGTGTATCAGTCAAGGACAGAGGCTCCAGAAACAAAACTGGGTCCTTTCTTCTTCATCACCCTCTGGCTATATAATTGGGAAGACAGTGAGGATAACAGCCTGGCTCCCAGACACCTTCTCTGCTTCCTTCTCCAAGTGACCTCTTTGTCTAAGCCTAGGTCCCCTTTGGACATGCCTGCAAAATTGTATTGTTCCAGGACTGTACAGACATGCAAGGCCAAGGTGTAGCATCGCAGCTGCCCACCCTATTCCCATTTTTCTGAGAAAGCGGGCGGGGCCTCCTGCAGCTGTCCCGGATGGGCCAGGCCCCAGTCCAGTGCTACCATTGACTCATACTTGAATCCAACTCATCTTGATTTTATGAGAATCATCCCTGAAAATCCCCATGTTCAAAAGACGACACCGGGGAACCATGGAGCAGGCTCATCATTTGAATAATCAGCCATTTAGTGACATGTCTAGCCTGGTTTAATGATTGAATCAGTGAAAGTATGACCCCGAGTGCCGGTTAACTTTTAAAATAGCCGTGCCCACTGCAGGACACAGCCAACAGGAAACCATTAAGGCCCTGGCAATTACCACTTCCATCCATCGGCGAAGTCCCTATTTTATTTTAATCTGTGTAAGTGCATTTTCTGCACAAGGTTAAAATATAAATCCCTTCTCCTGAACAAGACTGGTTTTCTGGCTGACTTGAGAGCACAATTTACAACTGATTTAATTTGTTCTTCACAAACATTCCTAATGACATTACCCCGGTGCATATACAGACTGCCTCCTCTTATTCCATTAACTCCCAAATCGGGTTTAAAGACCATATTGATGCTAGATGTTATTATGGGTGATTATCAAAACAACAGACAATGCGGCAAAGTGTTTACTAACTGGTTTATATATAATTTCTGTAATAACGACAACAGATGGTAATGCTACAAACACTAAATCACGCTTTTCACCACGGAAACAAATTGGCAGCCTGCGGTACAGAAATGGTGTACGTAGCTCTATACAGATGCCTCGTTCATCAGCTATAGTGTTCATCTTATTAGGAAATGGCTCTGTTACCGCTATTACAGGTAATCTTTCCATTTACAATTACAAATGTATATTTTCAATGGAAATGCTTTTCTGCAGCTAAGCTGCCTGAAGGATATTCCTCCCCCCTCTAATTACTGCCTGGGTGATGCGTGCCCTGGCTGAGCTACGAACAGCGGAGGGTGTGCTGGTCTTAGCTAATGGTGCATTTCAGCTGCAATGAGATGGGTCCATTCTCCAAGACCCTCGACCACTCATCCGAAAGGCCACCACGCAGCTCCAGGAGGCAGGCACCATCACTTTAAAAGCAGGTGACATTGCTGAACTCAGAGGACCCTTCCCATACCCTAGTCTGGCTCCGGTGGCTCTCTAACTGTAGAAGAGAGTTTCAGACCTGGCAGGGATGCCCTGCCTTTTACCCCTTGTCTTTGATAAACCACATCTTACCTTTCAGGGATGGTAAGCTGAGGTCCAGAGAAGGGACTCGTCAGGTCACGGGCTATGGGACAAGGACACTTGGACAGGTGTGTCCATGTGTCTAGTGAAAAGCTTACTGGGTCGTGTGTGTGTGTGTGTGTGTGTGTGTGTGTGTGTGTGTGTGTGTGTGTAGAGGTCAAACTTGGGTGTCACTCCTCAGACACTTGTTTTTTGAGCCAAGCTCTCTCACTGGTCTGGACCTCTGCCAGGATGCTAGACCATTTGCCAGCAAGCCGCAAGGATCCACCTAGCTCTTCCTCTTGAGTCCTGGGATTATAAGGGCAGGCTATTGTGCATAGTTTGGTTTTTGTTTTACTATGTAACCCAGGCTGCCTCCTAAGTGCTGGAACTAAAGCCATGTACCACCATGCCCAGGCCTTTTCTTTTCTTATTCAGTTTTTAAAAAATGTGAGTTCTGGGTGTCAGATGCATGTCCTCACGCTTCCAGAACACTTTCCCAACAGAGCCATCTCCCCAGCTCCTTAATGCATCTTTTTTCCCAATTGGGAATCCTCTCTCATCCCAGACCACCAGTGCCATCCCAGGCTGCCCCAGGCCCGAGTGTCAATGCCTGCATTGTAATTACCACACAGATGCTCAGTGATTTCTGCAGATACTCGATAAGGGCTTATCGCTCACCCTGCCTTGAGGATGACACAGCGGAGCACGAAGCACCGTGGACTCATTTGTCTGTGATCTTGGAGACAGTGAGACTGGGTTTGAGTGGGAGTTCTGACGGAATCCAAAGCCTGTAGACATAACCATTAGCCACACTGCTTTTCCAGAGGAGAGCATTGGTGCCGTCGTGCTCAGACAAAACTGCTGGAGAACTAACTGAATGTGGGGGTAGGAAGGCAGGTAGTGCTTGGGTTTTTCTGTGTTTGGTGGGACTCCCAGCCATCATGGTGGTGAGGCCATGGTGACTGGAGAGTCTGGAAGGATTCAGTCCACAACAGAGGGAGCTTATGATGCATTTTGTTCACCACTTAGGGGACCAGGATGTAGAGGGATCTGGCTGGAGGCGATGCTGGGATATAACCTTCCAGATCCATTCTAGTGGCCTACATGGATCTACCAGCAGACCTCATGTCCAAATGCTCCATCTACAATGTCTCAAAGCAGCATCACAAACTGGGGTCCAGGTGTTCAAACACATGAGCCTGTGTGGACATACTACATTCAAGCCATAACATCATAACATTGGCCATCTGTCCACTCCTGACTCTAGTGGGTCCTTCCCTCCCCTCCCCTCCCCTCCCCTCCCCTCACCCCCTCCCCTTCCCTCCCCTTCCCTCCCCTTCCCTTCCCTTCCCTTCCCTTCCCTTCCCTTCCCTTCCCTCCCCTCCCCTCCCCTCCCCTTCCCCTCCCCTCCCCTCCCCTCCTCTCCCTTCCCTTTCCTTCCCTCCTTTCATCTTTCTTTTTCTCTCTCTCTCTCTCTCTCTCTCTCTCTCTTTCTTTTCTTTTTCCTCTCTTTCCCCCTTTCCTCCTCCGTCCGTCTGTCCACCCACCTGTCCGTCCCTCCCTCCCTCCGTTCCTTCCTTCCTACCTTCTATTTCAGTGCTAAAAATTGACTCCAAGGTTTCATTCACGCAAGGTAAATACACTAACATGGAACTAGACCCCAGCCCTGGCTCTGCTTTTGAGCACCCCACTACATCCTAAATTGGCCTTCCATGTCTTGGATTTGGTTTCTTTCCTTCCTTGTTTGAGGTGCACTGATCTGAGGTGACAGGGTTAATGTGTGCCCCAGCTCCCAGGGCAGATGATGTCTTCCTTTGGGTGGGGGATGAGAGGGGCATTATTGAGACAAGGGAACTGAGGCCTGGGGTAGACGTGGGTTTCTCAGGGCCACATGAAGCTAGAACCAGGCCTGCTTTCCCATTTTTGAGAGTTGTGAAGACTAGAAGGGACGGAAGGGTAGCTACTCGCAGGCCTGTCGATCCCTTGGTCAGTGTGGGGCCTCTGCCTCCTCCACTCTCCACACACAGTGGCTGTGGGCCTCTTTCTCTTGTAGGCTGTGGGATCCTTCCTGGAGTCCAGGACTGTACTTGATATTTCTGTGGCCTTCATGACTGTACAGAAGATCCTTACCAGGATGTCCAGCTTGGAGGCCATTGAGGTTCCATAGGCTTGGGG
Source organism: Peromyscus eremicus (assembly GCF_949786415.1). Taxonomy (NCBI): domain Eukaryota; kingdom Metazoa; phylum Chordata; class Mammalia; order Rodentia; family Cricetidae; genus Peromyscus; species Peromyscus eremicus. The sequence goes on along the minus strand of NC_081416.1, from coordinate 70,978,429 downwards.
GCCAGGTGCTCTCCTGCTGTGGACTGGGGAGTCAGTGCTGGCCCCTGTGCCCCTCACAGGTGATTTGGAGGCAGGAACATGAGTGAGTTCCTCTCTGCACTTCCTGGGGTGACCCAGGTGTCAGGTGAAGGCTTCCTTCTGCTCCTTCCAGCCACCCTTTCAACTGGGCTGTTCTGGAAGTTGGGTGTGAAGTACAGCTCTCCACTCCTCCCTAGGAAGGAGGAGCAGGACAGAGGGCTGTTCAGCAGTGGGACCCCACTAAGCTCTGTGAAGACCTGCTGATTACTCCAATGTCTCTGGCCCGATGCACAGTGACCCTCAGGGTTCACTCAGGACAGAACCGTGTCACGCTCTATTGAGAAGCCAATCACAAGCTTCCTGGTAACCACTTTGTGAAGGGATGGTGAGTTGGTGCCGCCCTGTAATTTTCTGCATGGCAGTCTCTCTGTCCTCCCCGGCCACTTCCCCCTGACCTCAGAGGTGGCTCTGTGCCCTGACACTGTGCCTTCTTAGGACCTGCACAATGAACTACTGTCCAAGGGACATGTCCCTTGTTCCTTGTTCTAGGCAGAAGCACCTGGTCTGGATAGTGGATACATTTTCAGAAGGCCTCGCCTGGCTTACGGCACACCGGCAAGGCTGTGAGGATTTCTACCGTAACCAAGTGTTGACTGGGAATCCAGTTCCTAGATCCTGGTACTCAGGCCTCTGTTTCCGCCTTGGAATGGATCCTTTACCTTGGGAGGGCCACATAAGCAGGAGGAAATGTCCCTTCAGAATCCAATTTGACTTAATCCCAGTTTGTGTCTTACTGGGCCTTGGGTAAGCAATCTAACTTCTAAACTGTGTAGAGTGTTTATGAGTTTTGTGTGTGTGTGAGAGAGTTTTGTGTATGCATGTTTGTGTGTGCCTGTGAAGGCCAGACGTTGACATCAAGTGTCTTCCTCAATTGCTGTCTACCTTATTATTATTATTATTATAAATAGGATCTCTCACTGAGTTCAGAGCTCATTAATTGGCTAGAGGAGCTGGCTAGCAAGGCCCTAGTTTCCTCCTGTCCCTGCCTCCCACCACCACTGGGATTATAGGCACACATCTATGATTTTTTGCGGTGTGTGTGTGTGTGTGTGTGTGTGTGTGTGTGTGTGTGGCGGCGGGGGGGGGGGGGGGGGGTTGGGGGGGATACTGGGCTCTGAACTCAGGGCCTTTACTGACTAAGCCGTTGCTCTAATTCCCTAATTCCACTCTTTGAATCTGTAAAGCAGGACCAGAAGAATGTCAGTGAAGGAAGGGGAAGCTCCTGTTATGTGCCTCCTCCTGTGCCCTTGGAGGGGTCCACAGAATTAATAAGCACTTGATATTTGTTCTTAATCCAAGCCCATGGGAAGGTCACTGTTTCCAGTGTCCACTGTTCCTCCCTCAAAATACAAGAATACCCGCCCTTGTCCATGGCATCCTACCCAAGCCCTGTAGATTGACTTTAACTCTTTCATTATCTCCAAAGGAAGACAATGGATGGGTGGGACACGGGAAAGTGCTAAGTGTGTGATGTGTGATGGAGTCACATGGTCGTGTGTTGGCGAACAAAATTCATTCCTCTCCAAGTGTTTTCTTCTGTTGGAAGGCTTTTCCTGAGATGCTGGCAGGTAAAACGCTTCAGGAGAGTAGGGAGAAGACAGTTTGGTTTGAGAAGAAAGCCCCACTTCACCCTGATCAGGTGACCTGAGCCTCAGGTTTCCTGTTTGTATAATGGGAGTTTAGAGGGCCTTGGGACCCTCTCCGTCTGATATTTCACATGGGTGTGGCTGCTTGGAGTTCTGTTGAGCTGAATTCCACTCCTCAGAGGAATTCTGTGCTTGGGGCTCATTCTCTTAGTGGGAGAGGGCTCAGAGAGGGTTCAAAACCACCCTAAACACACAGACAGAGAGGCTCAGCCTGTCCCTGTCAAGCTAGGTTCTCGGCCACATCACCACAAACTAACATTGTTAACTGATATGCTGCAAAGTATATTTAGTGTAGCTGGCAGATTTCAAAAAAAACTTCTTCCTGAGATTATGAAAGATTTTAATTAGAGTCTCACCGACGTGGAGGAGGAGAATTGCTAATTGACACCCCCCCAATTCCAAGCAGCCTCAGAGCGAAAGAGCGAACCCTGTTTTAAGGGCAGCGTATGATGTGACAACAGTGATGGATATGCTAATTTCTTCATTCACTCCACTTCACTTCTTTTATTCTTTCCAATTAAAGCAAATGCTACTGAAACCATAATTAAGGCTGGGCTGGGCTGGCCTGCCTGCTGCTTTAATGAACCCCCATTGATTTTCCTTTTCTTCCTAATGGCCACACAGAATTCTCAATGGTCAAACATATGCCTGGCTACAACGTCCTGCTAAAACTTAATTTTGGCCTGGCAAAAATGGAGGCCCAACAGAGAAGGGACTCAGCAGGCCTGTTTATGGAAGGGGTGACTTGGGAGGCTTCTCTTTAGGGGGCTGCACTTCGGGGTTTCGGGGGACACATGCCCACAACTGCATGGCCATTGAGATAAAATGGGGGTGTACCACACCCCCTTTCATTCTAGCATGGTTCATTCTGGGTGGCGGGTTAAACTCCAGGAGCTTAACTGGGCATAGTGTTAAATTTAGAGCATTTTGGAGCTCTGGAAATACATATTCTTGGAAGATGTTCACAAGCCAGAGAACAGTTCCAATGACAAAGATCAGAATGGTTTGCTTCTCTTTGGCAATAAATTTGAAAGAAAAGATTTATTTATTTATTTATTTATTTATTTATTTATTTATTTATTTATTTATCAAGACAAAGTTTCTTTGTGTAACAGCCCTGGCTGTCCTGGAACTCTGTAGACCAAGTTGGCCTCAAGATCTGCCTGCCTCTGCCTCCTGAGTGCTGGGATTAAAGGGGTGTGCCACCACCACCCAGCTTATTTATTTATTTTTTTAAACGAACTGTCCATCTTCCTGAGATGTTCTTATACAGGTGGCCTTCCCCATGTGGAACACACAGAAGCCACACAAATAAGAATGGGAAGGAGGGGCTGGAGAGATGGCTCAGTGGTTAAGAGCACTGACTGTTCTTCCAGAGGTTCTGAGTTCAACTCCCAGCAACCACATGGTGGCTCTCAACCATCTGTAATGAGATCTGGCGCTTATAATAAATAGCTAAATCTTTAGAAAAAAAAAAAAAAAGAATGGGAAGGAGTGTTGAGACCTGAACACAACCAAGAGCAACTTCAGACTCTGGTCAGAAAGTAAGTGTCACGTACTTTGGCTGATTTTCTGTGCCCAGCATCAAGGTCCACTTATGGAGTACGGGACCAACTAGTTCTCTGTAGTAGTCTCTTGTCTGTGGTTTTGTGTTCTGTGGTCTCAATGACCTGAAGAATATTCCAAAATTAGTCTAAAAATATTAAGTGGAAAATTCTAGAAACAAGCAATTCATAATTTTTCAGTAACTCCTTTGACTGTGTATTATTACACGTGTTCTATTTTTTGTTATCATTAATTTCTTGATGTGATTAACATACATATGTAGAAAAAGCATTGTGCATATAGAACTCCATATTGTCTGAGGTTTCTGGTGTCTACCAGGGATCTGGGAGCATATCCCTTGACGCCAAAAGGGATATTCTATATTATCTCTTATTCTTTTCTGCATGTACCTCTTCTCCATTCTTCCCCACCAAGTTTTCATTGTTGTGTTAGCTTTTTCCTGTGTGGACAAACTGTATGAGTGTCTCCACCCTTCTTCTTGTAGTTGAAGCCCAGCAACCCGACAAGAAGCAAGTCAGTGGGGAAAAGGTCTGTGGGGATGCCATCCGTCATGGGGTGTGGAGGCAGGCCGTGCCACACCTGATGCTGGGATTCCTCATTTCCTCCCAGCTCAGCAGAACAGGACTCCTGGGGAGGACCGGGGCCAAGGCTGGGCTCTGAACCCCGAGGCCAGATTCCCAGCCCGCTCCATTGACCCGTTAGGTCTCACCTCCTAACTGGTCCAGAACTTCTCCCTAAACAACAGCACAACCAGCTGAGGATTAATGTTCAAACATGTGACCCTGTGGGGGATATTTTATATCCAAATGGAACAGTGAGGTCCCTAAAATACTGAAGAAGACATGTTTCTGATATCTGCATATCTATATCTATATAAAGCTGCCAGAGCATGAGGTTCATGTGCCTTTCCCAAAACCCCCAAAGCATCATCATAGCAATGTCCCAGGCTTATCACCATACCTACCAAGTTGGGGATACCTCCTGTGTTTTAGGTGCCAGAGAAGATCTTTCCGTAGAGCGTCTCCTTGGATCCCATTGGCAAGAAAAGCAAACAAACCAAGGAGGCCCACGCAGTTACTTGACTGAAGCAGAAATGGGGTGAAATGGTTTTCAGGCAGGGAAAGAGAGAAAGAGAGAACAAAAAAGAGCGGGGGTGGAAGGGAGGCAAAGAGAGAGAAAGAGAGGAAAGAGAGAGATTCTATCTCAGTCATGTGAATTCAAATTTTGTTTTCATTAGGACTTGAGGTCATCGGTGGCTCGCCTTAGGTACCCCCTTCAAATTAGTTAGCCTTTCCTCCTCCTGGCTCAGGTGGAAGCTTTCTGCCTGGCCCTTGCTCCCAGATAAGGTGAGGGTGTGGCCTGCCAACTTGGCACCGTTCCTGTTTCCGTTTGTATAATACAGTTTTTGTGTGTCGTGGTAGTGGAGTCGGGGAGGTGTCCACACTGGATAGAGTGTACTCCTATACCCTTGGGCTCTACCCACAAGAACCCGGTAGCAAAAACCATGACAACCAAAATTATCTTCAGGGAGCAGTGTTCCTCTCTTTTAAAAATTCTTGGCTCAGATATTTATATTTTGTTTGCTAGGGTTGAAAATACAGAGCATTTTAAAATTAAGTATGCCAATTTTTGTCTTACTTTATGGTAAGCAATTAGCTGGTTGTAAATAAAAATAAAAATTCAAAATTCAGACAACTAAAAAAGAGGCCCTAGTGATGTATTTATTAGTTATTAATTTTTATATCAGAACCTGCAGCTTTTTCCAAGGGAACTTTTGGGAAGAGCCTGGGTCAGGCAATGCAAGATGGCTGTGTGGCCAGTTTGCATCCAGCTGGCTAGTATCTTCATAAGTCTCTGAGTCTTGAACTATAAGTTTTTGTCATTAAGTGTGGGTGAATTTAGTGACTCATCTCTGAGCGTCCTGATAGCACTGACAGTCTTAACAATTGAACAGGGACAGGATGAGTCAGAGAATTTCCACTTATGGTCAAAATTCACAACATCAGAGAAGAGGAAGGAAGGGGAGAGGGATAAAAGGAAGGAGAGAGAGAGTGGGAAGGAAGGGGAGAAATGGAGGGAAGGAAAAGGAGGAAGGGGGAGAAAGCGGAACAAGAAAACCAAGCAGTTTACAGAACATACAGATGGGAGAAACAGGTACCCAGAGATCTTATGGCGGCCCATCTGTTAAAGTCACAGAGGAGGCTGGGTAGTTTTATGGAGATTCATTTAATCTCCATATCATGACAGGTCACGTTTTCAAAAGAAAAAAAAGAAGACCCTTGTGGTTTTGTGGCCCAGCACACTAGTAGCCCTGTGCACTGCTCCGGGTCACGGCGTTGGGGGTGAGTGGACAAGCCTGGAGTCTGGGAGGTGTCAGAGAAGCAGGGGGCACCGTGAACTCTCCAATAGTGAAATTCCTGGACAAGACAGAGCCGTTCCCATCAGTGCCGAGTCCCCAAAGCCTAGAGAGTCAGCGAAATGTCAAGGGAAGGGCTGCCTCCTCCTCACGTCTGCTGGGGACAGGGCTGGCTTTGACAGTGGCTCTTCCCCACGTCTGCTTGCTTTGTCTTCATTTCAGCCTTTAGGACCCACATCTTAGGTTTTCATTTTTAAGGGGCAAACCATTGTTTTGAGAACCCCAATAGAACCAATGACTTATTTTTTTAAAACAGATAAGGAAGAAAGCCAGGTTTTTAAAAATTGGTTTTTTTAAAAATTGCATGTACTTTTGACGGAGATGAAAGACCTTTTCCTGCATGTTGGCTCTGACATCCTGCTTGTCAGAGCTAGAGAGAGAGAGAGAGGGAGAGAGAGAGAGAGAGAGAGAGAGAGAGAGAGAGAGAGAGAGAGAGAGAGAGGCCCCTAGGAATGGAACTGCAGGGACCCTGAAGAGGGGACACCATCATGCCACCACCGAGTTCTGTCAACTGTCAAGTTAATTAGAATGAAATTAAAAACACATTTGCCAAGATGTTCCGCAGCCAAACCAGTTAAATAGAGATTTTAACAAAATTGAAAGCATATTATACAGAGATTTGTGGATTCTGGCCCCGGTGAGTGAGTGCCGCAAGTGTGATAAAATAACAAAATTGCTGCCTAATAATCTATAGAATAATATTGTCAACTAATGGATTATAATAAAATAAAAGCTGTTATTAGGGTAAAACATTATAACAAAAAGTCCAACTTTTATTTGCGGCACCTCCCCCTTAATGGTTTTGAGCATTTTGAAAGGTAATTTAAACAAGTACATTGTGTCCTTATTGAAGCGGCTTCATCTCGCTAGCTGCTGAAAATGGCTTTAACCATCCCCCTGAACAAAAGCACCCCTAATAAGACAACAAAAAGCCTAGAGCAATGGCCCAGCAGCGGGCTCTGGCGAGGAGCGGAGCCTGCTAAGGCGGCCTGCTTTCTCCTTGCATGTAATTAGATGAATTAAAAGGACAAAGTGGTTAATGTAACTGTTGTCTGGGGGAGGGAAGGAGCAATCCAGCCCTTTTCATCCCATCCATTTCAGACAAGAGCTGGTGGCTTTTGCTTCAGCGATGTGGAGAAGAATGTTGGCCGTGAGGGAAATTAACAAGCTTAATCTGCAAGCAATCTGCCCAGAGTCCTGAATGAAATGTGTCTCGAGCCAGGAGAGAGAAATCATTCCTGCTTCCTTTTTATATACCTAAGAAAACTCACAATAAATGAACTGCGTCCGAGTCTGCAGCCAGGCTCTTCTCGTTGGGGATGAGGTACTGGGTAGTCAAGCCACAAGGTGGCCTCTTCTGTCTATCTGGGCTGTGGGGCAGGAGGGCTGCTTCCCTTGTTAAAGTACTGGACCATTGCCTACTGGGGGTCCATCTTCTAGTGATGGGTATTGGGAAGAAAGCGCAGCTACTCCACCTGGCTCATTTGACTTGAAAGGGACTAGGATCCTTGGGAGACCCTCCACCCAATCGATGCCATGATGCTTTCTTAGTAACTTCATCCACTGTGTATTTTCTGTGAGTAATGGCGGCTCTCTGACCATTTAGGAAGGTTGCCATCATGGCCACATCTTACGGTGGAAAGAGAAATGAATTTTCATTTTGGCCCTGTCTTATTCCTTGTGTAGATGGGGAAATAGCCTCCCTGAGTGTAGAACCTGGGAACTTCCAAAGGTGGAGGTGAGATGGAGAGTGGGAAGAACCCTACCCCCTCCTCCTGTCTGCCATTTTGTACTCTAACATGGACTCTGAAAAGCAACCTGGAGCCTTCCAAATGGACTGTGTAACTATGTTTTATTATAAAAAATAGAAAGTAGAAAATTAAATTCATTAGCTCCCATTACTAAATGATTCATCTGGCTGGTTAATGAAGCTGCACATTATGCTAACAAGATGAGGAGTAACATGCAGGGATCGGTGGCTACGGGAAAGCCGTGCTCTGTTTGGTTGGAAACACACAGCTGAGCAGGTCTGCGTCTTGAGATAGATGATGTGTCATGGGGTAGAGCAGAGACAGGGAGTCGGGGCTCAGGGCTGAGTGCATATCAGGGGACTGAGTGAGCCCAGGGCCCTCTTTGCCTGTTTTGAAAGCTGGTGGACAGTCCAGAAGGAGGGATATCCATATCTGTCATCAGAGCCAAGAGAACGGGCGCCTGGCCATTCACAGGAAGGCTGAGTGCCAGGCTCGATGGTCTCTCGGGTTTTAGAGCTTCCGCTTTGACCTGGAACTATGAGATTGTTAGGAACAGAAGGACTATGCAGAGGCCCATGTTATATGGAGTCTCAGCTGTTGGCCAAACCATCTGAGATACATGATGCCAAGAAGCAACTTGCTGTGGAGGTGAGGAGTGGGTTCCTGGAGCTGGCCCTCTAAGCACAAGGAGGCCTTGGTGATCAATGCTCAGGCAAATGGATGGCCAGACCTCCCACTTCTGCTCAGGTCCTTGTTGATGTGGATTGCTGCTGGTAACCTCTCCTATCTCACCATCTCCACCTCCTTTCTTTGCTTTCTGCTACCCACTCCTTTGTTTTCCTGGGCACTCATCTATAACCCAAGTCCACGAGGACCTCCAGTTGCTTTCTGGATTCTTTCAGGATGAGTCCAGGATGATTTCCATGGCTTGCACTGAGTTAACCAGATAAAACATCCATCAAATAGCAAAGATAACCTTTTTTTCCTTTTAAAATATTTTATTCTTATTTTTTAAGTTATGTGTACATATACGTTGCTGTGTGAGAGTTGGGGCATGTGAACTTAGTACCCGCAGAGGCCAGTGGTATCAGATGTCCTGGAGCTAGAGTTACAAGTGGTTGTGAGATGTCTGACATGCGTGCTGGGAACTGAACTTGGGTCCTCTGCAAGAGCAGTATATGCTCCACCCACTGTGAAATCTCTCCAGTCCCCTAAAGCCTTATTTATTTATTTATTTATCCACTTATTTATATTTATTTATGATTTATTATTATATTTTTAAAAAATTTCGTACAACATGTTTTGAATGCATTAATTCCCTTGCCCAAGTCCTCCAAGACCTGTCCCCCAACTTCACATTCTTTCTCTCTCTTAAAAAAAAAAAACCCAAACAAAACTTACAAAACACTAGTCCGACTTTTATTGGCCAGTTACTCCTGAGCGCAAGGCCTGTCGTGGGAGTGTGGTTGATATACCTAGTGTCACTCCATGGAAGAAAACTGATTTTCCCTCTTCCAGCAGCTATCCATTGCAAATAGCATATTAGTTAGGGGTGGGACCTAGTACCCACTTCCTCTTCTCAGAGCCGGGCCTTTGTCTGGCTTGAATTTGAGTAGGTTTTACACATGCTGTTGTACTCTCTGTGAGTTCACACATGCATCAGCCCTTCTGAGTCTGGAAGGCACTGTTTCCTTGAAGTTACCTACCACATCTGGCTCTTACATCCCTTCTATACCCTCTTCTGCATTGGTCCCTGAGTCTTGAGGGAACGAGTGTGTATGACAAAGACATCCCGTTAAAGGATGAATGCTCCAAAGTATCTCATTCTCTGTACATTCTCCATCTGTGGGTCTCTATGCTAATTGCCACCTGCTGCAAGAAGAAGCTTCTCCAATGAGAACTAAGCAATGCACTGATCTACGAGTATAGCCACGCATCATTAGGAGTTGATTTATCTAATCTCGGGTTCTTGGCCTCACTAACAGTACTGTGTGAGTTTCAGCTCATGGAGCAGACCTTCAGTCCTAGAAGGCGATTTGTTACTCCCATAACGTCTGTACCACCTTTGTACCGGCAGGCATACCTTGCACTCGAGTTCCATTGCAGCTCAAAGGGTTCATAGTTGGGTGATACTGATGATGACTTTTCTTCTCTAGTAGTATGGATAGTTACCTTCCAGGACTATCTATGCTAGTCAGGAGAGATGAAACTTCTAGCTGAGCACCAGCATGATTTCCCCATGTTCAATGACACAAGTATGTGGTATCTTCAGCAACAGGGTCTGACTGTCAAGTTGTGGAGGATAACTAATAGCATTTCAATAGCCTATAATGTTTGGGGGGGTGGTCTAAAAGACCCTTTTGCCAACAACTTAAAAAGATGTGTTCTATTTCTGGTATTGGGGGTTTTATTTGATAGCATATGATGTCCAGTTGCAGTGAGTATAACCTAAAATTTAAAACTCCTGATCTCTGCAGTATGGTAAAGGATGCTGAGGACTCCTCTACTTTAGTAGTTTGTCGTTCAGTGGCTCTCCTTATCTCCTGGATGCTGGTGGTCACAATGGGCATTGCCAGTGGTGGGGTGGCTGTAAAGGGGATTTTAATGAAAGTATGCTAGAGTTTCCCTCAAGACAGTGAAGTGTTAGGCCGTGTTCATACTTACAGGTGCAGCTGGAGTTTTCTCTCCGGGTCCCACCAATCCCCGGCAATCCGACAGCCCACTTATAAAATAAACACACAGATGCTTATATTATTTACAAACTGTATGGCCATGGCAGGCTTCTTGCTGTCTAGATCTTATATCTTAAATTAACCCATTTCTATTAATCTATAAGTTGCCACATGGCTCATGGCTTACCGGTATCTGAACATCTGCTTCTCATTATGGTGGCTGGCAGCGTCTCTCTGCCTCAGCCTTCCACTTCCCAGAATTCTCTTCTCTGCTTGTCCCGCCTATACTTCCTGCCTGGCTACTGGCCAATCAGCATTTTATTTATACAGAGTGATATCCACAGCATAGAGGTGAGTTCTCTTTCTCGTTCTCTGTGGTTCTGAGAAGTCCAACATCCCTTCAGGAGCTGGACAGGAGATTTCCTTGGCAAAAGCTCAGTGGACCCAGCAACCACTGCAGCTAGTATATAGCATGGGCAAATGAGCAAAGCTGACAGATTACTGTTCAGTAATCCATCTTCTCTTCACCCTTAGAGATCTGCCCAGCACCTCTTCCCCTCTGAGGATTGGTGCCTGTGTTATTCTTGTTACCCTCAAAATTGCCCTAATCTTAGGCATGATCATCTCCATGTGGTTGATCTTAGCATATGCCATGACACATATTTTCCAATGTGGTCTTCATGTGAGTCTCAAAAATGAAGAGAGTCAAGCCATTTCTTTTTCAATCAGCTCCTTGTTGGGAAAGATTTGTTTCTATCGATAAAGCACAACATAAAAAGCATCTTCATCTTGGTGAGGAGCACGAGTCAGAGACTGGTGGGCAACTGAGGCTCATCCACACTTCCCACGGCTACTACTGTTGCTTGCATCCCACATGCTAGGTCTTGCAAGGGGAGGATGATAACCAAAGGGCATGATTTGGTGATGCCACTAAAGCTAGACATCGCTGGGCCAATAATTACTGATTTCCATAGGCATTAATGGTCCATTTACTAAAAGACTTAAATTTTAAAAATGTATATTAAGCCAATTGACAAGGTGAATAGACTTAGGATCTTACATAAGTGGCCATTTCCCTGTGGAGTAAAAGGCTTTCATATGCATTTCCAGAAAGTCGGTGGAAAAAAGAAATTAATATCTCTTCAACCCTTTAAAGATTTTTTAAAAAGTAAATATAATGAAAAACACAAACAAGACCCATGTTTGGAGTTGGAGGTTTTGTCTTAGTGGCTTTTGGTATTGTTCTACTTGGTAACCATTCTTTGGGATGGAGAGGGAGACATGGTAGAAAGGAAGGTGGAGAAATGGCTGCGAAGGAAGATGTATGCTTGAGTCTTGGGAAAGTATGCAGATAAGAAGGCTTCTGTCCACATGGCATGGGAATAGATCTTGGGTCCCACTTGGTTGGAATGTTAAGCAAGGCTGGACCCAGAGGCCAAGTTCTGAGCAAAGCTGGAGTGACCATGTCTTCAGCTCTTAAGTCTTTAAAGGACCACATGACTCACACAGAACTTCAAAGACAGGGTGGGTAGGAGGCCCAAGGGCAAGATGGAGAGGTAAGGGTGACCAGTAGGTGAATGTTAGAGAATGAGACACTGGCCTCCATAGCATTATTGCAGTTTGTGATCCTCATGCCAGAGAGAAGACCCTAAGGGCTAGAGGATGATCCTGGTGTTGGGAGCCAGAGGGAGCTGACTTTAAGCACCTGCCTCTGCATCTCAGCCAAAAACCTATGGACAGAGCTCTTAGGATAGAGCCTGGGCCTTGCTGGGGGTGGCAGACCCCTGACTCTAGTGAGAATAGCAGCTCCTGCATCCAGACAGAATTTGCACTTCTGGAGTTGGGAATGTAGTTCAGTTGGTAGGGTGCTGCCCTAGCATGCACAAAGTCATGGGTTTGATTCCAAGCACTTTACAAAACTGGGTATGATGGAGGCAGAATCATCAAGAGTTCAAGGTCATTCATTCTTAGCTACATATTGAGCTCTAGGCCAAAATGGGCTTTATGAGACCCCATCTCAAAAAAAAAAAAAAAAAAAAAGTGAATCAATGCTGCTGGAGGGATCCATCTCTAAACAGGCTTGCTGACTGCTGTGTTCACAGATCTGGAAAAATGGAAAGAACGAACTATTTCAATCAACGGTCCTGAGGATCTGATGCATTAGCACACAAACCAGCGACCAAGTCACAAATTGTTCTGTTCCACTGAGAAATGGCTTGTTACTTGGCTCCCAATTAGAAAGTTCATGAACCTGGAAGGCTGTGCACGCAGAGGTGGGAGGGAGGGAGTGGAGGCTTGTGAGTGACTCAGCAGCTCACTAGGGTTCTCCTGAAGGCGGAGAGTGGAGGCTAATGCCATCCATTTGTAGTTCTAGAATTTTGGAAAATGTTTGCTGTTTGTCTCTCCTGTCTGCTTCAGCACTCTCTGGGCACTGATGCTTCTTTCTGAGATGCTGAGCCTGGTGTGAGGAAAGAAGCAGAAGTCTGGGTGTGGCAGGCAGCTTTCTGTCACTGTAACAAAGACCCAGGGCCATCAATTCATACAGAGAAAAGTTGATTTGGGTTCACAGTTGTGGCAGCTTTACCAAGTGACCCATTGGACCCATCGCTTTCCTCCTGGACAGGAGAGACAGAAGAGACTTAGGTTCTACAGTCCCTTTCTAGGGCATGCCCCAGTGACAGGAAGACCTTCTGCTAGGCCCACCAATTATACCATAGTCTGGGGACCAAACCGGTAACATATGACCCTTTGGGAGAGAGTCAAGATACAAGTTACAGCATCAGGTGTTGTTCCTACTATTTCCTCCTCCTCTCACTCCCCCAAAGGCCTCACTGAGCATCAGAGTCCATTGATTCCAGGCTCACAGGTCCTCTGGACTCTTACCAGATGTCCTCCTGCTCTTTGGACCTCTCCTAATGGACAGGTTGTAAATCCAAGCCATTCAGTTTCCAAAGAGATTTTTTGGCTACTAGCTGGCCATTGCACTCATTAAAAAAAAAAAGATTTATTTCTATTTATGTATATCTGTGCATGTGTTGGTGTGTGAGTATGTATGCCTTGTGTGTGTGGGTGTCTGTAGAAGGCAAAAGAGGGGATCGGATTCCCTGGACTGGACTTACAGGGGTTTGTGAGCGACCTGATGGGGTGCTGGGAACTGAACTCTTCCCCTGCAAGAACAGCGAGCACTCTGTTAACTGCTGTGTGCCTCGTTCTTAAAGCGCTCCCGAGTCAAGAGCAGAAGAAGCCACTTCTCTGCTGTCCCTGTTGCCTGGAAGGCTTGATCCTGGCCTCCTCTCTGGCTCAGATGTCAACGGAGAGGGCTTCTTGAGTACCAGTTCCCAACAGCAGCCCTCCCTGTCCTTTGCATCTCCCTCTAAACACCCCCCCCCCATGTCTCTGGGACCGCCTGGGTGCCAAATGTCCTCTCTCCTTGTTTCTAGCCCGCCACTTCCCTGGCATGCTAGCCCCAGAGGACAGGCTTTCTGTCTGGCCTCTTCACGGCTGAATCCCTAACACCAGGAACACTGGACAGGTTGCAGTTCATGCTTAGTAAAGATCCAACTCATGAACAGGCCTCTGGGAAATTTGGATGTCAGAGGCCCAGGGTGACGTTCCTACCTAACTTGTCCTCCATCATGTCCCCCATCTATGTGCTCTGGAGTAAGGACCTTGGGGCTTGGCATTTCCTCTTTACCTTCCCACTTGTCTCCTCTAGAGATTGCTCTGGGCTCAGCACACCCACCTGTGGAGACTCCATCTCAGTGGTTCTCAACCTGCCTAATGCTGCAACCCTTGAACACAGTTCCTCATGTTCTGGTGACCCCAACCATAAATTATTTTCATTGCTACTTCATAACCATAATTTTTCTACTGTTATGAATTGTAATGTAAGTATCTGATATTTCCAATGATCTTAGGTGACCCCCGTGAAAGGGTCATTGGACCCCTAAAGGAATCTCGACCCGCAGGTTGAGAACTGCTGCTGTAAAGGCCTTTTACAAAAGGACCAGAAAACCACAGCGCACGCTCTAAAGCAAAAGGCATAGTGAGTCAAAATGCCACCTGCTTGGCCAATCCCGCCTGGTCAGTTCACTTCCCAGTTTGTCTGTTTTATTCACACAGGGAATATTGGGTGCCAACTGTGAGTACACATGTGAGGGCCCCGGAGCACAAGAATGAACAGAAACGTAGTGGCTTCCCCTTCCATGAAGTAGATGGACTGAGATGAAAAACAACTAAATACAGCTTTGCAAGGGGAGGCCCAGGGAGCTTGGTGGTGATGGGTCTCTTGGTGGGTAGAGGAGGAATCTCGGCAGGCTTCTCAAATGAAGGGACATGGGAACTGGAATCTGAAGGTGAGTTGTGGTTGAAAAGATAGGAAACTTGTTTCCGGCAGAGAAAGCTGGAGGTGGGAAGCTCTGAGATAGGACGGACCCCGGTGCAACCAAGGAACCAGCCAAGGGCGGTAGTTCCTTCTTACCTTCATCCTGGTTTTGATACAAACATCTTCCTCCTGCTGGAATGAAGGTTTCAAGGTGAGCTCGCCTTTCCTCACGCTCCCTGCACCTGCCTATTTGTGCCGCTAGTTTGTATGTGACACCTTTGTGTATCAATGGCATCCCTAGGCCCCTTACGCCTGGGTAAGAGCTGTCTTGGGAAGGAATGAGAGTCACTGCTCTCACTGAGCCTTGTGTGTAGCTTGAGTTTTCCTGCCTGGCCCACAGTCAGGACAAATCTCTCTCACCTGCCAGTCCCACAGCCGCTCAGACCCGACCAAGTAAACACAGAGACTTATATTGCTTTCAAACTGTATGGCCGTGGCAGGCTTCTTGCTAACTGTTCTTATAGCTTAAATTAATCCACTTCTATAAATCTATACCTTGCCACGTGGCTCGTGGCTTACCGGCATCTTCACGTGCTGTTTCTCATCGTGGCGGCTGGCAGTGTCTCTCTGACTCAGCCTTCCACTTCCCAGCTTTATTCTCCTCTTTGCCCCGCCTATACTTCCTGCCTAGCCAACGGCCAATCAGTGTTTTATTGATTAATTAGCAACACATTTGCCATACATCCCACAGCACTTGTGTCCTTTCTGGTCTCTGTTGTAGAGAAAACCACATTTCTGTCACCCCTCAAAAATCTCTCCAGCAGCTTATCAGTCTGGCTTTATGAGGAATCTTAATGAGAAGCAGTAACAGAGGTAAGCATGTGAAAACTAAGAGCCAACCATGACTTCAGGGTCCTCCTGCCAGTGACCAGCAAAGACTTTAGCTAGACCAGTGGTTCTCAACCTTCCTAACACTGTGACCCTTTAAGATAGTGCCTCACGATGTGGTGACCTCAACCATAAAATGATTTTTGTTGCTACTTCATGACTGTAATTTTACTTCTGTTATGAAGCATGATGTAAATATTTTTGGAAATAAAGGTTTGCCAAGGGAGTTGAGACCCACAGGTTGAGAACATCTGATCTAGATCCTCTAACACAGTATATCTCTTTAAAAATAAGTGAAATAGAATGCCCAAACTGTATCCGATTATTTAGTCCGACAGTTAGCTACCTTGGGTGGTAAAATCTGGATAATTATAGCTCTCAAAGTTTATCAATGGCTCTGGAGATCCAGTTTCTAAAATAAGTCTCTGTGGCTATCAAAACATCAATGCTGTTCTGCTGAGGGATTATACCTTTCCAAGTGGCTGAGTGTGAACCTTGCTGGTGATGTCCAAGCAACTGTCACTGACCACACAAAAGTGGGGAACTACTGTCCCTCAGACCACCTACCACAAGACCAGGGACAACCTCAACATCATGATGACACCTTCTTAGGAAGAGTGGAAAGACACTCCATCCTGCCCTGGTGGCATGACTATGGGGCAATTTCATCCCCCATGGGGATTCTACTATGAATCCTTGACACATGTGTGAGGTGAGGCCCACAGGCTGCCCTAGCACAGCTCTGCATTGGAGGGCACCTCACCGGCTTACCCAGCTCACAAAGGTATTTTCTGAGTACCTACAACACCAATCCCCCTTTGACAGTTTTTAACTCCAGGGAGCTCCTGGGTGGAGGACAGCAAGACAGAATGGAATGTGCTCAGTGTGGCAAAGGCTGGGCTGGTGCAGGGTTGTCTATTGTCTCTGTCCTGAGCACTGCTTGGTCTCAGAGAATGACTCCTGGCCTGGCAGACTGAAGCGTCAGATAACCCATGGTCATTATGAGGCAGCTCATCTCAAATGCTCTTTAGACACATCTTTTCCTGGTCTTCCCACTCCATCTGGCTGGGAGTGGTATTGGGTGTTACCACTGTTTCCTGAAGTCTCTAGTTCATGGTGTTAGCTTCCACTTTGGGAAAGGCTATTGATCCGTGTAGGAAGTAAATGATCTACCAGCCCATCTGAGGCACAGAGTCTGTTTTCTTCCCGGAATAATGAGAAAGCCAGGGTAAGTTATATTCTCCCATTTCCAGAAGTGGGACTTCACTTTCCTACAGGATGCCTTTGCCTTTCCCTTAGAGGGTTGTGGCTCCTTAGACCCCAGATTTCGAATACCCATGGTACAGAGTACCCATACCCTAGGTCACAGCACATTGGCACTTGAAATACAGTGCTTTTGTTTGATGAAACTGACTTGTTCATTTTTAAACTTTTGTCACTGTATAGACAAAATCCCCAAGCCCCAGGCAGATCAATAACTGAATGTTGTATCATCGTCCATAGTGACATGGACAACTTTGGTGATTTCCAGGGTCCCGTGCTGTGTCACTGAATGGCTAATTTGATCACAAATCTTCCTATCCCTCAATAAAAACATTCCCCAGTGAGGAGGTCTAAGGAAGGAGGCCTGTGCTTGGACTAATGACCGCTCAGTGTTGGGCCGTTTAATCCACACTACATCACAGTGAACTCAGAGACACCTTTCACAGCTCAACAATAGAATCCTTTGCTTGGCCTGATTTGTACAAATTTGAGACACTTGTTATCTTGCTCAAAACAAAGGCTATGGGCAAGAAATGAGAGACCAGTCGTCATGGCTGAATGTTTCCTATTTGGAGCCATCTGAGGGGAGGCTGTGTGCTGGTGACCTTCTCCTCCTCCTTTTCTGGAACCCCTCTTTCCATCCAGGATCCTTCCTCATGTTGTCTGGATGGGTTGTAAACCTCAGTGTGCTGCACTTCCTGGCAACACAGGCCAGTATGTGACCCAGTGGCCTCACCCAGCCCCAGGCACAGCGATGAATCCTAGCCCTGGACCCACACGTCTAGATGCCTCTGGTCCAGCTCACGGTCACGTAAGTATGGGCTGGCTCAGCTGGGGCTGCAGCAGCCTTGTTTTCCCTATGGGGGCAGGAAAATTACCAGTAGGAGAGACAGAGAAGCCAAAACAGGTAGCAGAGACCAAGGAGTGTGAGGTGGGCATAGGCTGGCTGGCTGGATGGGAAGAGGTCTGATGAAGACGCAGAGATGGGGTGAAGGAATGGACACAGAGAAGCTGAGAAATTTCCTTCATTTTCAACTCATACTCCAACACAGCTGGACTGTAGATTCACACACCAAGTGTGAGTACTTCACCCATCTTTAATTACTGTCTATCCCAGAACTCCTGATGCCCCAAAGAGTTCTCCTTATTTCTGAGGTAGTCCAGGCAAGGCTGTGATCGATCCAGAACAAATCCAGAGTCATGCCTATTATAAGGAGGGCTTTTTCTACAAAATGCAGTGTTAGTTGGGTAACCTCACAAGGTATCTTTTGAAAGGACAAACACGGTGCTCCCAAGATTCTAGAAGATCAGTGTGCGAAAGAACATCAGTGTGTGGAAACCATCATCCAGCCAGCCGAAACCCAGGGATTCTTCAGCCATTTGCTGACGAAAGCCCTTAAATTTCACCAACACTGCTCAGTAAGGATATAGCTCACCAGTGCTGCACAATGGTGTGCAGCTCACCAACACTGCTCCATAGTGATGCTGCTCACTAGCACTGCACAATAGTGATACAGCTCACCAACACTGCTCAGTAAGGATACAGCTCACCAGTGCTGCACAATGGTGTGCAGCTCACCAACACTGCTCCATAGTGATGCTGCTCACTAGCACTGCACAATAGTGATACAGCTCACCAACACTGCTCAGTAAGGATACAGCTCACCAGTGCTGCACAATGGTGATGCAGCTCACCAAACACTGCACCAATAGTGATACAGCTCACCAACACTGCACCAAGAGTGATGCAGCTCAGCAAACACTGCACAGTATCAACACAGCTCACTAGCACTGCACAGTAGTGGCGCAGTTAATCAGCAGTGCGCAATAGTGGCACAGCTCACTAACGCTGTGCAGTGGTGACATGATCCATGTCACTGCATAGTGGCTGACACTCAGGAGCACCCAGGCACACAGATACTGTTTGATCTAGAAACTGGGGCCCACTGCGGTTCCTCCATCACCCTTCATCTTATTGTTGCTAGTGTGGGAAAAGAGGGGCCTCACTGGCAAGGCTTTGTGCACAGACAAGGTGGTGACAGGAAAACATGGGCTGGGACATGCAGACAGCAGTATCTGAAGGGGATTGCATGAGGATTGGGGCCCTTGGTTAACAAAAGAATGTTAGAATTAGATGTTGTTATCTAATTCTAACAAGCATCATAGTGGTCCCCAGGAGAGGAGGGCCTAAGCGACATACGGCCATGATTACAATACCCCGTTGACCAAATGTCTTCTACTGTGATGGACGTTCATCTGGAAGATCATTGCCGCTGCTATTGGAAATGCCTCCTCATTTTAGAAATGCTAAATAAATCACACTGGTGGATGAGAGAAAATTTCAGTGTTAATCTGTGTTAATTCCTGTTAACTTTGCCTCACATTATTATTGGTGGTGGTGGTGTTTGCTGTAATGGAAGAGGTTATGATGAAGCAGGGGAGTGGCTTTGGCTTTTGTTCTCTTGCACATGAGAAGTGAGCAGGTCTCCCTGACATGGTGTACTTGGGTTCAAGTTGGGAAAACTTCACAATGCACGGGGTAGTGCGGTTCTCTCTTTTAAGTTTTAGGTCAGTGTTCCTTAATACAACACAGAATGCGAGCATACGCATGTATGAAGCTCAGCAAGGTGATCCTGTTGAATGTCTCTCTGGGACTTCATGCTAGAGGGGCCAGAATGACCACCTAGATAAGAAGTTCCCAGTTGGGCAGTCCCAGGAAAACGGGCCATTGCTTTAAGAGAGAGGCTGATTTGGTTGACTTGAAGGCCTGTCAAAGGGGAAAAGAAGACAAGGGTAGCCACTGGGGGCTGCCTGGAAACCGATGGCCTTCCATGGAACGTGGACAAATTATGGCTGGCCAGGTACATCTCAGATGAAAGGTTCACCAGAAGCAGTTAGCCAGCCACAATAGGACAATAACAACCAATGACCAAAAGCAACTTCTGTATGCCCGAGGCTGTACTGAGCACTTGAACTTTCCCCAGTTTGAGCCAAAGTACACCAAACCAAGGAGAGCCAGGTTCCAATGTCACCTCTGCTGCTTCCTACCTATGTGATCAGTGGCAAACCAGTGCCTTGGTCTCCTTTTGAAAATGGGATGGCAGTGGTGAACTCTTCTAAGGCTGATTGGTGAACACGAGGCCATTGAAACCATGCTTCAAACAGCACCCAACACAGAACTCAGCCCTCTACACATAGCTGTGGGAATGACTCTCATTTCCAGTGAGGGTCAGGGCCCAGTCTTGGAATGCCTGGCCTCAGGGCTTGGGTCTGGCTTCAGCGTGCCATCTGCTCTCAGCTTCATTTGCTGCTGTGGTACTAAGTGGTCTGGGTTGGTGGGTTTTGTTTACTCTGTTCCAAGCCAAACCTGTCTCATCAGGTGCTGGGTGCCAGGGCCTTGGCAACGAATCAGACATGTGGCCCTTGGTTGTGGAAGTGGGTCTGGGTAAGACCATCCTCATCTCTACCCCCCATAGCTTTCTCTCTACTTGGAAATCTTCCAGAAGACAATCTGGGGAGTTCCAGTGTCTTACTGCTATGTAGAAAACATCATGTCCCCCTGAAGTGGTCTCCGTCTCTAGGCAGACACAAAGCCTTAGAGGCTGGGAGTGGGTAGGCAATTATCTAGATAATTGAGACAAAAGTGGACTTTTCCCCTCTTTCCTTTTTGAATTTTTTAAAAAAATCCTAAATAGTGCAATCCCCAGGGCTGCTCTCTCTGCTCTCAGAGAAAGGACCACCAGGGCCCCATCCAAACATCCCTTTGTTAACCAAGGGCCCAACCAGTGTCTTATTAGGGCAATACACCGAGAGGCAGTGTATCATAGAGGCTGTTGTTCCTCTGCCAGCATTAAATAATTCTAGTAGCTGCTTGATGGGGTAAAGCAATTACGATGCATTTTTCATTCAATCACCTGAATCAATTAATTGCCTCGCTCACATAGGAGCAACAAAAACCAAACCCCAAAGCCTTCTCGTTAAACAGCAAGCATGCCAGATAGACTGCTTTTAAATCCAACATTTACATGAAATTATCTTCTTATATAATTAACAGCTACCAGTTAATAAACATGCCTCCAATAAAAGAGTAGCCCTATAAATGAACAAAACGCAGCAGCATCGTTTAGCACACACGAGGCAATAGGGGTGGGCAGGTTCCCCTGGGCTGAGAGCTTTGCTGGAGACGTCTCTGGAAGGCTGCTCTCAGAGCCCACATCTGATAGTTGGAAATAAGAGAGGGAGAGATGGAGAGCAGGAGAGAGAGAGAGAGAGAGAGAGAGAGAGAGAGAGAGAGAGAGAGCTGCTAAGATCTGAGGATCTTTATGGCTGAAGAATATGCTGTCCCAAGAGAAGGGTGTTTCTCTGGGAAACAATTCATTTACTAATAAATACTTCATTCTCCCCAATAGCAAAAGGGGAAGATTGAGAGCGAGGTAGCTGGAGGGTCCTTTCCTAAGCATTCCTCTGATGGGCTTGGTCCTGCATGCCCAGGAATAGTTGTAGCTTTTGAAATGGGAACGGGCCTTCGTCTTTCTCTCTTTTTCAGACATGCTCATAAAAAGAGCCAGCTCTGGGTGAGATTTTACCCAAGGGGATTCTACAACATGGGAGGCAAACGGTTCCACCTCTGGTGTGTGATGTTTATCCCTTTATCAGCATGGCCCAACCACCCTTCTTTTTAACAGTAATGGGAAAAAAGATATAAGAAAATGAAAACCCTTTATAAAGAAAATCTCTTTCCTAATAAAAAGGGACTCTCAAAGGCCAAAATGAAATCGAGGTTGTGGACCCCCACACTTGGGTATTTTGAAGGAGTGATTTCTCTGCCCTGCTGACAGAACCTGGCAGAACATTCTATCTCCTTGGTGGGGAAATGGTTTTGTGTCGGGTTGGGGTGATCTGTAGGAGGCTCCAGTGAAGTTGTTCCTGGGGCTCAGATGCCAGTAATTCCAGGGCTGCATTTAAGGTGGTAGGGTCCCCAATCTGGTCCTAGGAGCCAATGGTTAGAGAGGCTCCACTTGCCCTGTGGGAGGTAGAAACATTGACTGACACCAGGAACTCTGCCTATCTTGTGACATCACAGGTACACAGTGACTTCCAGATGACTTCCCCTGCAGGACAGAGCCCTGAGCTCCAAATTTAGATCCAGGCCTATCTTTCCATTAGAGTTTGGGAAGACTTGGCTGTAAGGAGGCGACGCCTTAGAACAAGCCTTCCCCTTTGCTGAAACCAAACAGCAACAAAACAGACCCCAACCCCCCTCCTGGGGAGGGGGAGACTGCTGGGAACGCTACACAGAGCCCTGAACACCTGAGATGGAAGTCTCTTCTTTCATAGTGTGATCAAACAAGATAATGCAAGGCAAAGTGCTCCTGAGAACCATCCTGGGTGCTACATTGTAAGATAATTAGCGTCATCATTTTTCTATTTGCGACGTAAACCCAATTTGCTTTCCTGGTGTGTCCATAGGTGAGAGCAGCCCAGGTGTGAGAATTGAAGCTCTCCTGGAACTCTCGGTCCCTTTGTCTGGACTCAACTGCACGGAGTGGGGGGTGGGGGGCGGGGGGGTCCTTCTTTTCTTTCTCAGGCTTTGACGATGGGCAAGATGTGCCAATGTTTCCTTCTGCTAAACTCTGTCTTGGCCCCTTCAGTGTGTCTTCGGAAGATGGCATCTCTGCCGTCTATGCTGCATGGGAAAATGAAATCTTTTTTTTAATGAGTGCTTACTATGTGTTCAGCACAGGGCTAAGCTTTTCCTAACCAAGATGCTACGGTGTCCTCACAACAGCTCCTGTGAGTATTTCAGCTTGGCAGGAGAGGACCAGGATCAGGAAAACCTGTTTCTCTATCTGGATGTAGGGGGAGCCATATTGGGTGTGTTGCCTTAGTTCGCTCTCTGTTCTGTGATAAATGCTGTCTTAGTCACTTTTATATTGCTATGAGGGGACACCATGACCAAGGAAGCTCTTAGAAGAGGAAGCATTTGATTGGGACTTGCTGACATTTCAGGGGGTGAGTTTATGGCCACCGTGGTGAGGAGTGTGACAGCGGCAGACAGGCTTGGTGCTGGGGCAGTAGCTGAGAGCTTAGATATAGTCCATAGGATGGCGGCGAAGAGAGAGACTGGGCCTGGTGTGGGCTTTTGAAACCTCAAAGCACCCCCCCCCTCTCCTTGAGACACATCTCTTCCAACAAAGTTCTACCTTTCCACTGGGAACCAAACGTTCAAATATATGAGCCTATGGGGCCATTCTCACTCAAATTACCACAAATGCCATAACCAAAAGCAACTTGGGAATGGAAAGGTTTATACTTAAGTTAAACTTTAATTTAGTTTATACTTTACAGTCCTTCATCAAAAGAAGTCAGGGCAGGAACTCAAGTCATAGCCTGGAGGCAGGAACTGAAGCAGAGGCCACGGAGGAGTGCTGCTTACTGGCTTGCTCCCTGTGGCTTTCCTCAGCCTGCTTTCTTATAGAACCCAAGACCACCTGTCCAGGGTTGGCACAGCCCACAGTGGGCTGGACCCTCCCACCACAATTGTTAAGAAAATGTCCCACAGGCTTTCCCATAGGCCACTCTGATGAAAGCATTTTCTCAATAGAGGGTCCCTTTTCCAAATGACCCAAGCTTGTGTCAAGTTGACAAAAAAACCTAACCAGCACAATGTGTATTGCACTTGATAAAGGACCAGGAAGAACGTGTGTGTGCCAGTGTAGTGGGCTGACAGGTAGTCTCCAAACCATGCATCTACATCTTCTTAACTCTCAGAACCCGTGAAGATGGCTTCAAGGTAAGACCATCCTTGATTATTTTGAGTAAGAAGCCACAGGGAGAATTTCTTCTTAGAGCCTCTAGGGGGCGCTCTGTCCAGCTGATACCTTGATTTTGTTGGTTTGGCCTCCAGTCCTGTGCAAGAATAACATTTTGTTGTAAACTGGGGCTTATTTTTAAGTTTTTAAAATTACATTTATTAATGGTGTGCATCTCTGTGTGCGTGCACCTGAGGTGAGTGTACACACAGGCGTGGTACTGTGTGCGTGTAGAGCAACTCTGTGGAGCCAGTTCTCCCCTTATGCCACATGGTTCCTGGGGTAAAGAGCCCAGATGTCAAGAGGATGACAAGTGCCTTTACCCCGGCCATCTTTGTGACCTCATGCTTCTTGAAGGCTTTTTGATTATGACCTCCTTTTCCCTAGGAATTTTCATGTGACCATGGGTACACGAGTATATAAACCATGCATACAAATAAAACATTTACTGACAATAAATCATACAGAAATTTATTTTAAAACAGTTCTTTGATATACATATAACTTCCTCTGTTAAAGATGAAAGCAAATTGGCATACTAATGAGATGGACATGCATATATATATATATATATATATATATATATATATATATATAATATCTTGGCTGAATATTTGCTACTTCAGAATGTAGAGCATCCTCAGTGGTTTTCAGGGTTGATCAATCTTTTGATTTTAAGTCAGTGCCGAGAACACTGTTTTGCATAAATATGTACACAAAATGGTGGTAGTATATGTAGGACCATTATAGAAATCATTGAAAATTCTGTTCTAATCCCAAGTCAAGATTAATTTAATGCTTTTATTTAAAAAATGAAACTGAAGCCAGGGACTCAAGGAGCAGTTTTTAAACTTAAACATTCCAACACTATACAGTCGAAAGATGTATTAAGGCGATACTTACATGTGGAGCAATGTTGTTAGGAAAACAGTAAAAGGCTATTTTCTGTGATTAAACCATTAAAGACTAGGAAACTTTGTATGGATGGTGGAAACGCTGCAGTTCATAACCTGCAATAGTCTCGAATCTGAACACATGTTTCAAACAACACGGGGTGATGGCACGTGTGTTCAAGAGCTAGGAGTGAAGTGAAGTCACATGACAGATCATGGGCAAGCTGTCAGAAACACCTCAGATTCGTTATGTGTTGGATTTTTGAGTTAAGTTTTGGTCTGTGCATGTTTAGAAACCCTTAGTGTTGCCGAGATTTTTGTGACCACCCCCCACATTTAGTTACATCACTCCCATATGTGGTTATAATCCACCATTTAAGAAGCAAGGCTGGCTGGGGGTGGTGATGCATGCCTTTAATCCCAGCACTCAGGGAGGCAGGTGGCTCTTTGAATTTGTAGCCAGCCTTGTCTACATAGTGAATTCCAGGCCAGCCTAGAGCTACATGGTGACATCCTGTTAAAAAGAGAGAGAGAGAGAGAGAGAGAGAGAGAGAGAGAGAGAGAGAGAGAGAGAAAGAAAAGATGAAAAAAAAACAAAAAACCAGAAAGAAGGAAATTGAGGATCAGAAAGTGTGGGGCTCTTGCTTGGAATCAGAGATGGTGAGGGACTTACTCAGGACTACTCAGCCTGGCCATAGTGATGCCGAGACTCAAACCCTGATCTTCTTGCTTCAAAATCCCCTCTCTTCCTCAAATGTGACCTATTATCAGGAGTAGTGTCCAAGCCTTGGTTCAGTTCAGCTATTTTGACAACTGGCTCTAGGGACTTGCATAAAAACTGAAATCCTCAGAGATTCTCAGATGTTCTGCATCCACCTGAAGACCTAGCCAGGAGCCTCCTCAGAGGCTGGAGGAGAGCACTGGGCACGGAGTAGGTGGCATCTCATCCTGGTCTACCACTCAGCAGCCATGATGCTCAGGTAAGTCCACGGGCCTCTCCCTCTTAGAACTGTTACTGTCAAAACACCCATTACACTAGTGTCCACGTTCCCAGTAGTCACAGAATGAAATGAGATCACCACGCCAGGTGACAATATTCTAGGCTTGGCTTGTAGTAGGTTCTTAACACCTGGGAACTACAGCGGAGGCAACGCTGCCTGATTACTGGGGGAAAGTTAGGTGTGCAGTCTGCTACTGTAATTGTCGCCATTACTGGGGGGAAAAGGACACACTGATTTATCTTTGAAAAGTCCTTTTTCTGTGCTGGCCAAATGCCTGACTCGGAACGACAGGGCACTCTGAGGGTGCTGGTGAGTCTGATTTGTGGTAATAATCCTTCATGAGTGTACAGCGTTTTTCCTTTGCAAAGCACAGTTTTATCTCTTATTGCACTTTGTCCCCAAATAACCCTCTGGGGTTGGTCAGACCTACATATTGCCTCCCTTCCTCCATGAATAAATGGAGAAAGAAATCAGGCGAGATGGGCCCCGGATCAAGGGGAAGAAAGGACCAAGGAAGGCTACAACGTGATTGGCTCTCCTAACTTACCCTAGTGCACCTGCCTCATGCTGTCTGTGGAGCACTATTTGAGGAATCATTTTAGCAGTCACTGCTTGTCAAGTACCTTTTGGGCCTTGTGTGTGTGCGTTTGTATGTGTGTGTGTGTATGTGTGTGTGTGTATGTGTGTGTGTGTGTGTGTGTGTGTGTGTGCGCGTGCTCATGTGTATGTGCATTGACTCATTTAATCCCCTCATAATGAGTCCCATTGGGTTCATATTGTACCTTTGACTCATGAAGAGATCCAATCACCCAGAACTTATATTAGTTGCTGAAGGTCCCCCAACTGGTAAGTGAAGTTTAGGATTCCGGTGTGAGCCAGTGACAAAACTTCCTCTGTCTTCACTTTCCTAGGGGAGAAAGGACAATGAAAGTGACAGCAGTGTGTGCAGCAGGGACTGGCAGGGCGGACGAGAGTTTGACTAGTTTCCTGCTATAACTGGGCTAGATGGAGTCTTTATCTTCATGACTGCTGCTATCATGGCTGCGCTGATGTCTGGGTGTCTGTTTAGCAGCTAACAGGTTTAGTTTTATTGTTTTGTCAAAATACTGCAGAAATCAATATATCTCCATAATTCAGTGTTATACCAAGAGGCATTTTTGTGCCATATATAGCAAAAATTGTATTATACTTCTGAGATGGTGGGTAATGAAGACAGAGCGTTCTGTGTTCAATTCCAGCATTAACGTCTGGTTTGAACAAAGCTTGAAATATGATCTCTGAGCTAAGAGGCTTTAATATTAAGATCTTTAACTGTAATTTATGTGACAGAAGATAGGGTTTAGCATAATAAAATGTAATGGGCTCCTCAAATGAAGAGGACGAGAGACAATTGAAAACAAGGTAAAAATGGTAAATTATAAATAACGGTAAATCTACCTTTATGTTGTTACTTCATTTATTTTTGATTTGTTAGATAGGCCCTATAATTTCTCATTTTCCCATGTTTCAGAGCAGGACATTTCTCAAATGGTACCTATCTGAAATGAGAGCCCAGTACCACTGCCGGCCAGCAAGCTCCTTTTCAAGGGCTGAGAATTTCACCCTGATTCTTGCCTGTGTCTGGGCATGCTAAGGCTCGATTCTACGATCGAACTGACCTTTCTTCTTTAAAAAAAAGTATTTTGTTTTTATTTTTAATTGTGTATGTGTGTGTGTGTCTGTGTGTCTGTGTATGGGCCCATGCACATGTGCAGATGGCTGTGGAGGCCAGAAGAGGGTGTCGAATCCCCTGAAACTGGAGTCCCAGACAGTTTGAGCAGCCTGAAGTGGGGTGCTGGGAACTAAATTTGGGTCTTCTGCAAGTGCAGTGCTTGCTCTGAACTGCTAAGGCAGCTCTCCAGACCACGCTTGTCCTCTTCTTCTCTTCATGCTTTTGTTTCCGTATGTAGGTGTGGCATTACACACTAATCTTATTTATATGTTTGTGGGGGTACAGGGGCAGGTGGGCATGTGTGTGTGGGGGGTGAAAGTGTGCTCACTATGGCACAGGGCACTTTTCCTTTCCTCCTTTTACCTTGCAGGACCCAGAACTTATACTCAAGTCACCTAGCTTGGCAGCAAGCACCCTTACCCATGCACGGAGCTAGCTGGTCAGCCTGTTTCTATGTTTAAAATCAGCCTTGAACTCTAAGTGCCGAGTTGTAAATTCACATACATACACAGAGTAAACTCTGGAAAATTAACTTTGGAGAAAGAACTAAGATGATGTGAATTTTTTACCTAGAGGGGGTCCCAGGGCTGCCGTGACTCAGTTTTAGTCTGGCTTGGGGCTAGTTGCCATAAGCAAATGTTTTTCCATGTCTCATTACTCCATAGACAAATGTGACAATTCTTGAATACAGAATATTCTGGAATCTAACTTTGGGATTAACTTGTGAGATCTTGACAAAAAAAAAATCTATTTTTTTTATTAAAAGTAATTTTTACTAAAAAGTCTCATTTGTGTTTTTAAAATTTATTCAACTACAAATCTGGGGAAAATATAGGAAGAGATGGTATAGAAAATCAAGGAAGAGCCTCCTTTTTCTCTTCCCTTCTCCCCCCCTTCCTACCAGTCCTCTCTCCTCCACCTCCTTCTGGTCTTTGGAACAATCCCAGTTCTTCTTCCCCCCTCCCCTGGGTTCCACAGAGAGGAACCCAGGACCCTGTGCCAGCAGCACCCTGGGAAGTCTGCGCCCTGGAGAAGCCCTTCCTCACTTCAGGAAAGGGAGGCAGTGAGAGAGAGAAAAGTCCACTTCTCACCCATCAAAAGTGACAAGTGCCTTTGAACACCTTCTGTACCTATTTTTGAAGTGCTCTCTTTGGCAGAAACAGGATTGTAGGGAGATTAATTAGCCCTTCTCGTCCCGGGAGGCCAAGGAGAATCTCACCGGCAGCAGGAAAACACTAACGTTTCCATCCCGGACTCTGAAGGCCTTCCTGTAGGAATGCCATTACAGGACTTGCTCTTTGGGCTGTGTTCACCTGTGGGGAGTGACTTCTGTGACCAAAGACACTCACACATCTGCCTTCGCTCCCAGCTACTGGCTTTGAAATGCAAACCCTCAGAGAAGATGCAGCAGTCTGCCACCAAACACTGTCAGCTGGGTGCCAACTATTTCAGCAGGGCGGGTTCCTCCAGGCTGGGTCTCCAGATTCACAAGAAGAGGGGCTTCATCACAGGGATGAAGGTTTGCAGGGCAGTGGGAAGGTCAGCAGCCACTTAGTAGGAGATTCAGTCTCCTTTTTGACACGGCCTGCCCTGGCCTCTGTAAACTTGGGGACCTGGAGGGCACCTCTGCCAACCTCACCCGCCTTCAGCTCCAAGGAAGGTGAGCAGTTGACCTTAGCCTGTAGATCTGATTGTGGGGTACGTCCATCTTTGGGCAAATGCCCCTGGAGTCAAGGTCCAACTCCCATGGGATCTTGCTCAGCAGGATTGGTTGGCCCTGTCCCAGAAGCACATGGGGAGAGGGATTCTGGGAAATAAAGCCTGAGGGCTCTGCCTGTGGCCCTGAGGAGGCTGTAGTAGGCAAAGCTGGGTACTTGACACCCACTGAAGATCCACAGCAGTCCTTCATCTCTGTTAAGGGCCAGAGCACCCCACCCTCAGCCCCCAGCTATATCATTGCTGGCAGCCACAGAAGCCACCAGGCAGGAGCTGTCTGGGGGAAGCACCTGTGATCAGGCTGTCAATCAGCCAGCCCACCTCCCTCCTTCTTGCTTTTCTTCCCTTCTTGATGTTCTGGTTGCTCTAGGCCTCAGTTGCAGCCACACTCTCTTAGGGACCCCCACTCCCCATGAGGCTGGGTGGCCCCATTGCTTGCAGGATCCCCGGCCCTCCTCTCCTAGGCATCTATTGCATGTGTAATTAAATGCTCATCTGTGTAATTACTTGTTTACAGTTCTGGGTCCCTGCCAGGCTAAATTCCATGTAGTCGGGAACTGTGTCTTCCCCATTCCCAGCTCCTTTCTCAGAATCTCCCACAGTGTAGACCGGGGTGGGGGTGGTGGGGTGGTGGGGTGGTGGGGGTGGTATCCTGTTTGAATGTGGGTAGGGGTAAAGTCGTAGCTTCCATTATTTTCAAAGCTAGACTATTGCTTGGGAAGATTAGTGGAC
Organism: Peromyscus eremicus; assembly: GCF_949786415.1. NCBI lineage: Eukaryota > Metazoa > Chordata > Mammalia > Rodentia > Cricetidae > Peromyscus > Peromyscus eremicus. The sequence continues at coordinate 70,948,960 of NC_081416.1, read as the reverse complement.
ACTGGACGGTGATCAGTGCAGAGCAATGACTTATTATGACTCCCTTGTGGTAAAGTCCTTTGCCACTTACAAATTACTTTCTCTCCATTCAGTTGTGGATCTATCCAGGGGGGGCATTTCAGGAACACTTACTGTGTGGGGCACAGAGGAGGGCTATAGTGCAAAGGCAAGGCCAGGGCTTAGCAGGTGGAACAATGTCCATTCCCACATCCACCCCACCCCTGCCCTTTTTATAAGTGTCAACCTATATCCAGCCCACCACACTGCCCAGGGCACATCCCTGACTTCTGGTGGTTGGAGGAACATGCTAGCGAAAACAAAATCCGTGACTGCTGTCATCAGCAAGCAGATCTGAGGGCCACTTCTAAAGTCAGATTCATAACACCCCAGTGTTGAGAACACAGAGTCAGCAAGTGGAGGTGCATAACTGTGATGTGGGCAGCACCCCACCACTGCTCGGGGCACCAGTGTGATGTTCAAAAGGGACTCCCATACTCTTGAAAGTGTCAGGGTGCTGAGACCCCTTATTAATGGGAACCTGCTGTGGATTAGATGGAATTCTGTAGCCCAAGGAGACACATCCGAGGCCCAGCGGTGGAGAACAAGAGACATGTTACACGAGTCAGTGTGATTTATGGAAAAAGTTTCCTGGCTTTGTTGTGGTTTCCTCAAGTCCAGAAATGCCAAAAAAACATTTAGGTAAGTCTAAATGCTTACCTGATGGGAAGAGATGACCGTAACACACACACACACACACACACACACACACACACACACACACACACACACACACACGGCAGCGAGGGCTGACTGAGGCAGCCTGTGTGTGACTCAGGCTGCTGTGAAGGTCTTTGGGCCTTTTGTCCCTGATCTCCTTTTCTGCCCTCTCATTGGGATGGCTGCTGGGGCCTGAGGCGAGGAAGGTGACCAGGGCCAATCAGAAGAGAGACCCAGAGACCCCAGAATCCTGCGCTGAGCCTTGTGCCTCTTCATCCCAGGGCTCCGTCAGCAATGGACGGATCAGCTGTACTGCAGGAACTAGACCTGGTGGTGAAGGCCTGTAAGCTCAGCTACTGCAAAGTTCAAAGTTCAAAGCCGGTCTGGGAAATTTAGTGTATCCTATCTCAAAACAAACAGGCAAACACCATCCCCTCACTGTCCCCTCCTCCCAAAGAAACTACTGTATCTGTGAGCTCTGTTACTGATTCTTCTTTCTTTTTTTCCTTAGAGCAGTGCTAATGAGATGAAGTCTTGATAGTGACGTTGGGGTTATACCTGTTGAACTTACACGCTTCCTGCGTGACATCTTGGGGATCCAGTAGATCCCTATGAGGAGCTTAGGGGTGAGGAAGGCTCTCTGCCCTGGCCTTTTATTCCTCCACTTAATTTTTAATGAGCTCTTGCTCCTCCCATTCCAGACCTTTTGATGCCCACCTCCTGACCACTGCCTGACCCTCTTCCTCTTCCCCCTCCCTTCTCAGTTGCATGCTGGGATATCAGGGCAGAGCCCAAGGTCTACTTTCTTCCATCCTTTCTTCCTGCCCTAGTTACTCCTTTTGCCCGGCTTTATCCTTGGGATAGGACCAAGGTCAATTGAACAGCTCCCGGAGAGGAAGCCCCCAAACACTGAGAGCCTCTCTCGTAGAAACACGCAGCTGTTTCTCAGTATTGCAGGGGAGAACAAAACCTAGGCATGCTTGAAGTGGTCACGAAGAGGTGAGGTCTTTGTGTATAATATACCCTTACCCGCTCATATACTTGAATTCATCTCTAAATGCCTTGTGATAGCTGATACACGGCCAGTGCCAAATAGACAGGTGTCATACTCTAGCATTTAGGGGACAAGGAAAAATAGCTTGGAGATGCCAGGAGTGGGGAGCTGGATGCCCACCTTTAGCCTCACTGCCAGTGAAACCTGGACCTTCAGGGGTCATTTCCAGCCTGTCACTGCCTCCAGCAGTCACTGCCTCCAGCAATCGGGCTGCCTCTCAGCTGTGCTCACCTGGCTTTGACCTTTGCCCTAACAGTTCTCCCTAGATGAATATTGGGCACTGTGCACATGCAATCTTGGATGTGCTGGCCCTTTGTCAATGAGTCCTAGGGTAACTCTGGGTGTCTGGGAGAGGTAACTTGCACTCCTGGGGTCTCCCATGATGGCAGCTGACTGTGGGGTCATGGGCAAATCTCAGCACACTGTGTTTCCTACTATCTTTCACAGGTCCCTCTCCCTCGGGGGTGGGGGGTCAGTACCTGCTTCCCCAGCTGCCCCCAGAATGTCTGCTAAGTCCGCCCTGCCTTCCCCCAAGTGAGTGACCCGCTCCGTGGAAGGGCACTGGAGCAAGCCAAGAGACAGCATCAGAAAAAAGAATGCTCATTTCCATGCGTGGCTCCATTCCTGTTATTAAAAAAGAAAACAAAACAGAACCAAAAACAACACCAACAAAAAACTTAAACAGCTTTGCTGGCAGATTTCTTTACGTGGAAAAACATACACAAATAGAATTAAAGATGTCTCAGGTGTCAGTCAGGATACAGTGTCAAAGCCTCTCTTTACCCTTGTCTGACTGTCCAGGGGTTTCCGTGGGGCTAGAGTGGTCCGGAAGCTGGGGGGGAGACAATTTCGTCAGGCTGTGTGTGACTGCGACCACTCACTGTCACCTCACATTGTCCACTGGAGCCTCGGTTTCTAGCTGGAAGCTTGGCTTTTCCTCCATTGTGACCGTCATCGTGATTAATCTTTATTTAAAGTGAGGGAAATGGCTGAAGCCATTTAACTGTATGCCTTTAACACTGATGAGTCCATCATTTCCCTTCACCTTCTCTATCAGTTTCTAAGAGGCCGCCGTGACAGGTTTACAATTTGCTCACAGCACCATCTACTGGGCACTAGACTCCCTTGCCTTCCACAGGCAGCCAGAGCTGCTTTTTTTCTGTTTTTTTTTTCCTTCCTGTGTCCCCCCCCCCCCCTTGCTTCCTCCCAGTGAAAGTTAGTTTGAAAAGTTGCTGCTAGTTAATTCATAAAAGTGAGACCCTTGTAAAAATGACAAAAGCTCACATCCCCCGGCGTTAGGCACTTACAAAGACAATAGCCAGAGCTTACACGGTACACTTCATATAATTATTTCCCGGGATCAATAATCTCATCAGTAGGCTCAGTGATGGGGACATCATGGTAATGAATAGCTGGATGAGGCAGCCATCCCAAGTGCTGTCCTCAGCCCTGTCACCTGTGCTGCCCAAGGGCACGCTGAGTATCGGGGCTCTGCCTGGCCGAAGGATTAATCATAGTTATCTGTAATTCATATTTGTGTAATTTGCCTTCTGTATGCAGCCTGCCCCACATTGATCAACATGGATTTCTTCCAGAACAATGGGCCATTCCTGTGGTATGGGGCAAAGGGGGAAATTCGGTGTGCATGTTGGCGAATGGACAAATTGGATTAGCTATGCTCAGGAAGTCACAAAAAAACCGATCACACCACAGTAGCACTAGAAGACGGTCTGAGAAGGAGCGACAAGATGGCTCCACGTGCTCTGAGTGTTCTGCAGCAGCCAGGCAGTGCTGTGGGCGTCCATGCTGATGTTCTGAACACCAGAAGAGCAAGGATCCTGGATATCAGGGCAAGGGGTCCTTTCTGTGACCTGCCCAGCTCCGTGAGGGTGTTCCAGTGATGTGTTTTACAAGTCCCAGGGTTTGAGACCCAAAGTATGATTGAGGCCATGGCTTCCTGGGGACGAGGAGCTGGAATCAGATGCAAACACGGTCAGATCCCTTCTTTAGCCATGACAAAGCCTACTGAGTTTGAATTTTCTTCTAGAACCAGGTAATGCCCCGGGAATGTGGTGGCTTCACTATCGTTCTAGTCTAGGGAGACAGAGACAGGAGATCTCGGAGCAAGCTGACTAGAGAGACCTGCTTCATTGATCGAGAGACCCTGCTTCAAAGAATGAGGTGAAGAATAATACAAGAGGTTTCCTGACATCAACCTTGAGCCATAAATTTGCAAGAGAGCAAGGCAGTATGCGGGAGGGGTTGGAGAAAGGAAAATGATGAAATTATATCTTAATTTCAAAAAATAAAAATAATGCTAATAATTAAAAACCAAGGCGGGCAGCACCTGAAGAATGACAGCTGAGGTAGTTTTTACACACACACACACACACACACACACACACACACACACACCATATACACCACACACATCTGAACATGCACATATCAACAAAGAAATGACTTGCTTGGTTATACCCCTAGACATGGTAAATGTGACTTTAGTTGGATGATGGTGTTTGCATAGGCAATAAGGTTATAATGAAGCCACACTAAACCCAATAGGACCAGTGTCCTTAGAGAAGAGAAGAGGGAGAGAGAAACAAGGAGAGAAGGCCACATGATGATGGAGGCAGAGATGGACCTGTAGCTGACAGGGAGGTTGAGGATGCTGCCACCATAGAGTGTGGCACAAGGCTCCTACCCCCGAGCTCCAGAGATGGCCTCCACTTCAGCTTCTAATTAAACTTCAGTTCCACGGAACTGTGAGGGATCATTTTGGTTGTTTAGCACGAGGAGGCTTGCACTCCTAGGTTTTGACTGGGAGATATATAAATGGCAGGTGTGAGGACACAGAATCCGAGAAGAAAAGTGAAGAGGACTGGGTGGTTGTAAGGTGACTGGTGGAGGAAAGTTGAGGGATACACAAGGTAAGAGGGTGTTGAGTAAGTGAAAGGATGAGTGGGACAGATGGCCCAAAGAACAGGAACCAAGAGTGACCTTCCCAAGAAATTCCTGATGCTCCTGAAGCCTCCAGGTGTGGCCTGGGGACAGAGGAAATGCCATCACCTCTCCCTTAGGGCAGTGTGACTGCAGCATTATCACCACAAGAACAGCTCGTGGGTCTACAGCATTTTCATGCTGTCTCCAGATCACGGGGTTATTTCAGGTAGACGGCTTCATGTCCCCATCATGTCAGTGTGCTGGCCCTAGAAATGGGTCTCCTTATTTCTCCTGATACTTGCCCCAACTCTCTCTCTCTCTCTCTCTCTCTCTCTCTCTCTCTCTCTCTCTCTCTCTCTCTCTCTGTGTGTGTGATAGAAAGAGAGAGAATGAGTATGTGGTGTGTGTGTGAGAGAGAGGAAGAGAGAGAGAAAAAGAGGATAAGTATGTGGTATATGCACGTGTGTGGGAAGTACATGCACATGTATATGTACAAGTGTACATAACTAGTCACACATGGAGGCCAGAGCAGAACATTTGATGTATCCTTTGCTATTATTCTCAGCCTATTCCTTTGAGGCAGGATCTCTCCCTGCACCTGAAGTTCATGTTTTTCAGCTAGTCCAGCAGGCAGCAAGCCCCAGTGAGTCTCCTGTCTCTCTGCCCTCCACATGGCTGGGGTCACAGCCATGGGACCATGCCCGGCTTGTTATGTTGGATGCTGGGATCTGCATAGTTTGTCATGCTTCCAGAGTAAGTGCTTTTACCCACTGAGCCATCTCTTCAGCCCCCTTGCCTTCCCCACTGTCTTCTAATACAACTATTAGATGCCTCCTAAGCGTGTACGGCTTCAACTCATAGGCACATACCAGCCAGCCTGGAGCCTTTTGATAATCTCTTTTTTTTTCTTCCTTTCTTTCTTTCTTTCTTTCTTTCTTTCTTTCTTTCTTTCTTTCTTTCTTTCTCTCTTTCTTTCTTTCCTTTCTTTCTTTTGAGGCTCTCACAGTGTAACCCTGATTATCCTGAATCAGGCTGACTTCGAACTCAGAGCTTTACCTACCTTTGCCTCCTGAGTGCTGCAAATAGAGGCACGCATCCTCATGCCTGGTCTTTGAAAATTCTTAATTTATGTTTTATGCTCTTTCGTCACTATCTTATCCTCTCGTGGTATCTGCATCTCGGTTCTGCGTAGGAGTGGAGCAGGAAGAGACTCAAACAGATGCATCAAATAGACCGGAGGAAATAGGGCCCAATTGGCTGGCTGCCTCATGATGTCACTAGGAATAAGCTGGTGATATCTGAGGGGTTCTGCCGAAGAAGAGGCAGCTGAGCTCCTGGGCAGAGCTTGATAGAAATGTGAACCTCGTGATGACAGTGGTTAGAAGTGGACATAGTGCCTGGTGTCTAGTTAAGGATGATCTGAGAATCTGGCATTTGTCTCTGGCTAGCAGAAAGTCTTCTCCTTACAGTCTGGAGAGGCTAAGCTGATAAAGTGCTTGCTGCACAGGTGTATGGATCTGAGTTTGGTCCTCTAGAACCCAATGCAAAAAAAACCCCACCAAACCAAACAACCCAGGCATGGTGGTATGCACTTGTGACAGCATTGGGGACATGAGGAAGTATGGACAAGTGGTATCTGGGGCTCATTGGCTAGCTAGCTTAGCCTATTTAGTGAGCATCAGGTCAATGACAAACCCTGTTTCCAAAAACAAACAAACAAAAAAACCAGGGTGGGCTATAGACTGAGCAGGTTGTGTATGTGTGTGTGTGTGTGTGTGTGTGTGTGTGTGTGTGTGTGTGTACATGTATTCTCAACAATCAAAGAAAAAGAGGCCATAAATTTGCAAGAAACAAGGGAGTATGTAGGAGAGGTCAGAGGGAGGAGGAAAATAATGTAATCATATTTTTCATTTCAAAAACTAAAAATAATAATAATAAAAAAATTCAAGGTGGGCAGTATCTGAGGAACAACAACCAAGGTACCTTTTATATATGCATGTGTATGCACACACTCACATACACACTATACTCCTCATAGTTAAGAAGGGTCAGGGTCTTCAAGAAGCAGCCCGGTGGGCTGGGAGGGAACTCACATTCTGTCCTGGCTCTGATAATCCTGTACCTTCTTGGCTTCTCTGTGTTTCCAGTTTCTTCATTTGTAAATGAAGTTGGGACTAAATGATCAATGAATTCACATTAAAAAATGCAATGATCTGGATCTTATTCTTAATATAGTTACAGAGCTCAGGCTGTGCACAGAGTCATGCCTTTTGAGCCCACAGTCAACGAGGTTCTTGTTTTGGCCCTTAGTTCTTAATTGAAAAGATTATTCTTGCTTTTGGGAGATCGAGGTTGTTTTTTTTTTTTTTTTTGTGTGTGTGTGTGTGTGTGTGTGTGTGTGTGTGTGTGTGTCAAAAGGTAGGCAAAAGAATTCTGTTGTTCATGATGCCCTTACATGGTATCACAGTCTGCCCAAACTGACTGTTCACCCTCTCGATCAATGGTACTGTTGACTGAACTCAGGCCTCATGCCCTAGGCAATCGTCTTAATGATGTGAAATATATGCTGTGAATACGTGTTGCTTTTATTGGTTGATAAATAAAGTTGCTTTGGCCTATGGCAAGGCAGGGTAGAGCCAGGCAGGAAATTCAAACAGAGATACAGGAGAAGAAGGGCAGAGTCTGGGAGATGCCATTCAGCTGCCCAAGGAATAACGTGCCAGTAGACTGGTAACACCATGGCCATGTGGCAAATATTTAGATTAATAGAAATGGGTTAATTTAAATGTAAGAGCTAGCTAGTAATAAGCCTGAGCCATCGGTCAAACATTTATAATTAATATTAAGCCTCTGAGTGGTTATTTGGGAATTGGTGGGTGGGAGAGAAACTTCCAATTACAAATGGTATCCAATATGAGATACATTCCCAAACCTTTGTTTGTTTGTTTGTTTGTTTATTATTTTCAAGACAGGATCAAAGTATGTTAACCTGGTTGGCCTTTTATTCACTCTGTAGTCTGGACTGGCCTTGAACTTGTGGTCCTACCTTGGCCTGCTGAGTAGCTGGGACTGCAGTTTGTGCTACCAGGCTTGGCCATTCTGGCTTTCTGCATTTCTCTTATTCTGTCCTACAAACCCTTTGGTTGCATCACTCAACTCATGTCACAGAATTTCTGCTTATCAAACCATTTGTTTTTGTAGTTGTTTGTAAATTCTGGATGTTGGCCCCTGCCTGTATAGTAAAAAACTTCTTCCATCCTGTGGGCTGTCTTGTGCACTCTGCTGGTGGTTTCTTATACAGAAACTTTTACATTTCACAGGATTCAATTTAGGATACTTGGAGTCAGTTCCTGTGGTACTGATGTTTTGTTCAGTTTTCACCTACCCCCAGTGTCTTGAAGAATATTCTGTATGTTTTCCTCTAGAACAGCAGTTCTCAACCTGTGGGCCATGACCCCATTGAGGGTCACATATCAGATATCCTGCATATCAATTACTTGTATTATAATTCATAACAGCAGCAAAATTACAGTTACAAAATAGCAACAAAAATAATTTCATGGTTCGGGGTCACCACCACATCGGGAATTACATTAAAGCGCTGCAGCGTTAGAAAGGTTGAGAACCACTGCACCAGAAGTTTCAGCATTTCAGGTTTTAAAGTCAAGTCTTCGGTCCACTTAAAATAGATCTTTATACAAGGTGAAAGATATGGACCTAAGTCCATTCTTTTGCAGTGGGTGGTGGTTTTCCCAGTTTTGCCAGTACTATTTGTTAAATAGGTTATCTTCCCCCCTCACTGTTTGTTTTTGCTACTTTTATAAAAAACTAGGTGACAATGGCTTTGTTCGTTTGCTTCTGGGTCCTCTATTCTGCTTCCTTGGTCTGTCTGTTTTTATGCCAAGATCAAGATGTCTTGGTCATTATAGCTCTGTAGTATAATTTGAGGTCCATATTATGATCTCCCCCCCCTCCCAGTTGTGTGCTTACCTTTTAGGATGACTTTGGCTATTCTTGGCCCTTGGTAATTACATATTAATTTTAGATGTATGGAATGTGACATTCATTTACAGAGAACTACAGAAATTAAGCCTCAAGGAAATAAAACTTCCAATCAACAAATGGGCTAGTGAAATTAATAGGTTTTCTGCCCCCCAATAATAGGTTTCTCCACCTATGCACTAAGCCAGATCAAGACAAATTGAAAAAGTACCACAACAGGTTTGTTTGAGCAAAGCAACTCCCAGGAGGGTTCTCCAGTCCCAGAGGTTGAGGCTGGAGAAGCCCTGCCCACAACAAAAGCAGAGAGACTTTATAGGTTGTAGGTGAGGGGTGATGGCATGTCTGCCACTAGCTGGGTTTGTGCCCAAGTGTGATCCAAAGCTGAGCACTTTAGGCAGGGACTTGGGCAGCTGGCAATTTCAGGGGAGGAAGATGCAGTAGCCACCAAGAATGTGGAACTGGGCTTTTTGGTGCCTTTCCTTTGTTCGGGGACTCTCTGAGTGGGTAGGGTTTGGAGAGAGATAGGAATAGGGCTTTCTTGATCATGCAAGGGTGAGCTGGAGGTTCCAATGAAACAGAAATAAACAGTTTTCAAAAGAAGAAAAACAACCAGCTAATAACTGTTTCAAAAATGTTCAATATCCCTATTTATTGTGAGCAAGCACAATGGTAGATGCTTCTCTTCTTCCCCAAGACTTCAAGTTCTCAGGTATGACATGGGAGTTGCATGTTCTCATGTACAACATGGTAACCATGTGTTCTCATAGACCACATGGGAGTTGTGTGTTCTCACATGTGACACAGGAAGTTATATGTTCTCATAGACCACATGGGAGTTGTATGTTCTCACATGTGACACAGGAAGTTGTATGGTTCTCATAGACCACATGGGAGTTGTGTGTGCGATAGTTATTTTTCTTTTTGATGCAATCAAACACCTGACAAAAACGAATTAACAAAGGCAGGCATGGTGGTGTGAAGGAAAATGGCCCCCATAGGCCCAAAGGGGGTGGCACTTACAGGAGGCATGGCCTTGTTGGAGGAAGTGTGTCACTGGGGGAGGCTTTGAGGTTTCAGATGCTCAAGCCAGGCGCAGTGTCACTCTCTCTTCCTGCTGCCTTTGGATCTGGACATAGAACTCTCAGCTACTTCTTCAGCACCATGTCTGCCTGCATGCCGCCATGCTTCTCACCATGATGATAATGGACTAACCCTCTGAACTGTAAGCCAGTCCCAATTAAATGTTTTCCTTTATAAGAGTTGCTATGGTTATGGTGTCTCTTCACAGCAAAAGAAACCCAAACTAAGACAGGAGGGTTTGCTGTGGCTCCCAGTGTGAAGACATACTCCATCTTGGTGGGAAGTCATGGCAACAGGAGCTTGAGGTGGCCGTTGGTCACATTGCACCTGCAGTCAGAAAGAAATGACTGCTGTGGCTCAGGTCACTTCTCCCTTTTTATTCAGCCTGAGACACTAGCCCATGGGACAGTGCTGCTCACATTTGGGATGAATCTTCTACCCTTGCCAAACCTCTTTGGGAACACCTTTATAGGCATGCCTAGAGTTTGTCTTCTAGCAGATTCTAAACCTAGTCATATTAACAACTAAGAGCAATATTACGATCAATCCACATGAGTCTATGAAATGGGTAACAGAATTTATTAAGATATAAATTGAGGAAATACACTCATGATTACAGAATGGAGTGGACAGAGGAAGTTGTCCTCTGATCTGACTGGAAGCGAATCTACCTCGCAGGCAGGAGCAGGAAGAAGGGGCATGTGACCCTTCTCCAACTCCTTTTAAGAGGCCATGTTCAACAGCAGGAAGCACCTCCTTTGGGCCGTGTAGCCCAAGGTCATGGGCAGAGCAAATACCAGTACAGAGCAACCATTGCAGAAGAAGTAAACTTCTTCATGTAAAAATCAACCTGAGACTTGAGATGCAATAAATATCTCATTTCTTCATATTTTTACACCAAATTTCACCTAGCTGCCACTTACCCAGCTGGTAGGAATCCCCCTCCAGTTGCTGTGGGCCACCCTTCTCTCCCTGATGATTGTCAAGATTCCAGGACATCAGCAGATCAAGCAAAGGCAGAAAAACATGGAGCGACCCTCGTCACCACCAGGGAGCATTGCCCAGGTCTCTGCAGCCTATTGCAAAATGTTCAAATGTCCATGGGCTTTCTGTGTCCAGGCCATATAGGACGCTGGCTGTGAGGCCACAGAGCTCCAATCATCCAGTCTCCTCAGAACCCAGCAATCTTTTCCCTAGATGGTGGGTTCATGTGTCTACCTCTCACGGGACTCACCAAAGTGCTTTCTATCTCAGTCCAGATGGATCCCTTCATGTGTTTCTGATGTCCACAGTCCTTCATTCCATGCCTTGGGGGAGGAGCAGCCTGGAGAAGTACCATCAAACTAGTTAAAATAATGTG
>NC_081416.1:70912804-70932804 GCF_949786415.1 Peromyscus eremicus | reverse complement strand
ACAGTGTGGAGCTTCTATCCCTTCATTGTGACCAGAGTTAGCCAACCCTGAGCTCATGACCCCCACTGCCTCCCACCACAAACTGCACTAGTAGTCCTTGCCCCCAAGCTACCCCAGGGCCAGGACCAAATAGCTAGATACTACCCCCAAAAGACCGGGACCCCCAAATTATTAAAAAAAAATACAGTTCCAAAGCACTCACCTCCCAGCTTGCTTTTTTCCTGGACTCCACTGTGAATAGCCTTGTGATTCCCTGAGTCCTCTGGAGGTCGCTGGTGTGGCCTGCACCTCCTCGGTACTGACCACTTCTATCAGTGGTGACAGCCTCTGTGCTCTCACTGAGTCACTTGTAAATTAAATCTCATAGATCATGAACACCCCGTTATCTCTCTAGCCATCTTCTCCCACCCCTCTCTCACCAGCTGCACTGGTCCCCACTTCCCAGTCATGTGGAGCAATCCCCTGCCTCAGCATGTTTTTACTTGCCATTCTTTCTGCCTAGACTGTCCCAACCTGAGATACGTTTGAGGCCGGTCCCTCACTGAAGTCTGATTGCTACCCCACTGACACCACAGGAGTGTCTCCCCTCAGTGCTCCAAAAGCGTCACACCCACCTGCACCCTCTAGTTCAGCCTGGTTCACTTTCCTGTCTCTTGGATATGTGGCTGATGATATGTGGCTGTTTATTTCTGTTCCTTCTTGAGCATAAGCCATGGGAAGGCTGGTTTGCTGCCCTACCTACTACTTCCTCGTGTCTCCTATTGGGCCTGAAATGCTGTGGGGAACCGGGAAGGTCTCTTCTGTGGACCCTAATGCTGGCGCATATCTCAAAGCTGCTTGGAGTTGATATCTGCCAGTCATGGTATGGGGACTGATTTTGTTCTATGGACATCTTCAGGGGACATGGGTGTGCATGTGGCTGGGGTAGAAGTTATCCCTGGAGAGGACTCGGGCCAGGAAGGGGACATTTGTAAATGAGAAGGGTGGGGTGCTTTCTTAGAGCAGGTGTTTTGTTGGTCAGGAAGGGACACAGATAGGACAGGAGGGGATGCTCTGTAGTATGATGGACCTCACCTGTGCCGGACAGAGACAGCATGGTCATCATGGTTACTACAAGCTCCTTGGGCAGCCTGCTCCCTGGGTAGCTCTGCTTCCTCCTGCATCAGGACCTCAGCACATGGTACCCTCTTGTGGAATGTTCTTCTTGCCCCAAACTCCACCCCCAACAATGCTGTCTTCTTCTCCATTCTTTTATTGTCAGCCCAAGATCCAAGGAACCTGCCTGCCTTCCCCGAATCCATCAGATCCTCTCTGGCACCTCCTCCCGTGACTCCGTATTTTTCCTTTCTCTGTGTCAATAGGAGGGATATTTTTTGTTAGGATTATGGTATCATGGCTTCTCCCTGTGAGAAGTGAGGGGAGGCCAAGGGACATTTCTGATTTGTCAGTAGGGGGGTATCTTGTTCCTGGCACACGCCTGGTGTATGGTGGCCACAGGGACTGGTGGAGATAGGTCCAGCTCAGGAGCCACATACGTCATGGTTTATGCAGGAAGCTAGTCAGATGGAGCAGATGGGAAAATGGGGAAGGCTTGGAGGCAAAGCCACACAGGCAGCAAGCGGGGTATATGGGGCACCTCTGTCTCCTTTTCATCTATTCTGCTTAAAACCAAAGCCAGGTAGGCAACAGGTTTGTTTGTGGCTTTAACAAATAAGGCCTTTTAACACCAGAAAACTAGGAGTTGTGGCTGCAAATTGGAGAGATCATTTTCGTTGAGCTCCTGGTAAATAGCTTTGTTTCTGGGGGAATTAGAACCAGTTCCAGGAGCAAGAAAACTACAAGTTGGGGCTGGAAGTCTGGCCATACCGAGCAGACACAGAGACTACCAGTACCCTGGGGGCGGGAGGAATGGTGATGGCACTCCTGCACATACGTCTACAGCTCAGCCCTCAACAGTGCTAACTCTAGGGCTGGGCACACAGCAAGCCTAGGGGGCTGGGGCAGGCATCAGCTTGGCTCAGGACCTGACATGGGGACATCTGCCTTTGCTGTAGGGCTCATCAAAGGCTGTCACCGTGGCTCTGTTTCTGGTGGGTTCTGGGGTGGTTTGTGGGAGAGAGGATCATGTGTTCACTAAATGAGCTGGTTTGCTCACCTCCAGGATCCCAGAGCTTGCCTAGGTGCCTCTGCTTTCTGGATCTTAAATTTTTTTAAATATCATTCTTATTAATACGTTTGAGTGTTTTACTTGCATGCATGTTGTACACAACATGTACGTAGTGCCTGCAGAGGCCAGAAGAGGGACTCAGATCCTCTGGAACTGGAGTTACAGACCATTGTTAGTTGCCCTGTGGGTGTTAGTAACAGAACCCAGGTCCTCTGGAAGAGCAGCCAGTGCTTTTCGTTTTTCGAGACAGGGTTTCTCCATGTAGTTTTGGTGCATATCCTGGATCTCACTCTGTAGACCAGGCTGGCCTCGAACTCACAGAGATCTGCCTGGCTCTGCCTCCTGAGTGCTGGGATTTAAAACGTGTGACACCACGGCAGCCAGTGCTTTTAATCTGAGCTATCTCTTTAGCACCTTTCTGGATGTTTTTAATATAAAATACCTAGATATGGTGTTTCTATTATTTTTGGTATATGCATTCATAATTTATTATTTCATTTTTTTTATCAGTTTGGGAAGTTTTGTGGCTATTTTCTCTGGAATTCTGGTTATATATGATTTAGAATTTTTAATTTATACATTTTTATTGTGTCATTTTGGCTATAGTGCTAATTAGTGGGTATTTTTCACCCCCACCTTTCAATTCATTAATGGTTCTTTAATTGTGTCACATCTGTTGTTTAATCTACTCATTTTATTTCTGCTTTGAATAACAATTTCTTCCCTAAAGGTTCTCCTGGGTTTTCCAATAACCTTGGTTATTTTGATGTTTTCTTTTTTTGCTTATTTATGTTTTCAATGCAATCACAATGTCCTCAAACAGTTAATACAGTTCATAAAAATGTTTGGTACTAATTTTATTTTGACTGGATCTCATCTGAGGCTGTCCTTGAACTATGCAACCAAGGATGACCTTTGAACTTTTGGTTATCTTGATTCCACCTCCTGAGTGCTGGATTTATAGGCACACATCACAGGTGGTTTATACTTTATATTATCTATACAATAATTCCAGTTTCCGAGTTATTGGAAGCCTAGCTTTATTGTCTGGTGTTTTATATTGTCTGCTAGCTTTATATCATGGTTACTTGTTGTGTTACATTCATTTATGCTGTGGAACATTTGTTTAATGATGCAAAGATGTGTTGCATTCTTTTATGTTGTATTTGTTTAACTTGTAAAGCTGTGTTACTGTGCCTGTCTAAAACACCTGATTGGTCTAGTAAAGAGCTGAATGGCCAATAGCTAGGCAGGAAGGGATAGGCAGGGCACCAGGCAGAGAGAAAAATAGAAGGAAAAAAAGAGAAGACGAAGGAGCCAGAAAAGGAGAAGGAGAGGAGGACATCAGGGGCCAGCCACACAGCTACACAGCCAGTCACAGAGTAAGAAAAAAAGAAAGGTATACAGAATAGAGACAGATGAAAGCCCCGAGGCAGAAAGTAGACAGGGTAATTTCAGTTAAGAAAAGCTGGCTAGAAACCAGCTGAAGCCAAGCTGAAGCCAAGATTCATCAGTAAGAATCTCCGTGTGATTATTTGGGAGCTGGGTGGTGCCCCCCCCCAAGAGTTAAAAAACAAAACAAAACCAAAACTGTAGTTCCTTGTTTCTTTGTGTCTTGATGGCCTTTTATCATAGGGTCCTCCGTGTGTGTGTGTGTGTGTGTGTGTGTGTGTGTGTGTGTGTGTGTGTGCTTCATTGGTAGGGCTTTAATAGGTCCTAATGGGGGATGTTTTTTCTCTGGAAAGGCTTTGTGTGATCCTTCCTTCTGGATGTTGGCACTTTTGGACTCCGCTGAGGCTCCATTTGTAACAGGGCTGCATTAATTTCTTTCCTTGTCTCTGTGACCACATACCTGACAGGAAAGTAACTTAAAGGAGGAAGTGGGCTGGCAAGATGGCTAATCAGGTGAAGGGGATTGCCACCAAACCTGAAGTCGTGAGTTCAATATCTGGGACCCACAGAGTGAAAGGAGTGAACTGACTCCTACAGATGGTTCTCTGACCTTCACCAGTGTACTGGGGCACGCACATTCGTGTATATACACACACGCACACAGTGAATAAAACATAAGAACTTCTTCTTAAATGGAGGGAAGGTATATTTGGTCCAGAGGAATACAGTCCAACATGGTGGGGAAGGCATGGCGGTGAGAGTGGCTTGGTCCATGGTACCAACCAGGAAGCAGAGAAGCGTGAATCACGGCACTCGACTGACTCCATTTTCTCCTTTTTCTTTCAGCCTGGGACCTTAACCCATGATGGTCTACTTATCTTTACAGTAGGCATTCCTTTCTCAGTTAAGTCTCTCTGGAAACATCCTTGAAGATACACCCACAGGTGTATCCCCTGGGTGAGTCCAAATATCCACTTGACAAGACCAACTTAGCTCCTCCACCTTACTGGTGGCCAGTATCTCTGTTACAGGTCTGACACTGGTTCCAGTACTTAGCATCGAACCTCCTTCCTACTTGCTGCTGCAGACCAGGTTTAGCCTAGGCTTGTTTCCTCTGGCAGTAGAGGCGTGGAAAGGAGGTCTTTGGAACAGTGTGCCCAGTTCTTTTGTAAGTAAGCAATGGAACAACAACAACAACAAAAATGTGTCAATCTAATCTAGCCCTCATCTGTTTTTTCAAGAATAAAATCTCCACAGCTATACAATGGCCAAGACCACAGTGGCTCCTTCGTGAGTCTGCTAAGTATAGAAAGTCTCTTATCTGGAAGAATTTTGGCTTCCACAGCAGTGACAACCAAGACCCCACACAACTGGAAATTCGTTGGCTCTTCTTCTCCAAGATGGTTGACTGACCCTTTCTCGTGTGTCTGATGAGTCACAGTTCAAAAAGCCCAGTTAAATATTAATTTCCAAAATACAAGGGTACTTGTCAGTTATACGTTTGTGCCAAATGTTACATGTGCCCAACTTAAAATAAAAAATAAAATTCTGTTTTACCAGGAAGCAGAGAAGGGAGAATGCAGATACTTACTGGCTTCTTCCTTTTTCTTTTCTTCTTTTTTTCTTTCAGTCTCAGACTTCAACCTGTTCTGCTGACCTTTATGGCAGGTATTTGTTCCTCAGTTTAACCTCCCTGGAAACATCCTCATGACATGCCCAGAGGTGTGTCTCCTAGGTGATTCTTAATGTTGTCGACTTGACAAGATCGACCATCACTGTGCTTAGCCACAGCATGTGTGTGGAGGTCTGAGGACCACTTGTGGTAGTCAGTTCTCTCTTCCATCAGGAAGGCTCCAGAGTTAGAACTCAGGTAGGCTTAACAGCAAGCACCCTTCCCTGCTGAGCCATCTTGTGACATGTATTTAAAATTTAAATATAGCTGGGCACCTTGGCTTTGTTTAGTTGCCTTAATTAAAATTCAACACATATGGCTTTTGAATTTATAGCTATGTTGTTTTCAAAACCATCATCTCTCCATGGACATCCTTGGGCAGATGAAATGAATGACCTGCCCATGTGACTTAACAGCAAGACTGAGATTTGAACCCAGGTCTCCCTGACTCTGAAACCAAGGCTTCCTCTATTCAGCAAGATGGACTTGGCTACTTCCATGACAGTGAGAAGCCTAGCCTTCCCCGCACCCCCTCTCTGCTTAAGCTCCTGTTCCTACAAAGTTTCTCCCGGGGCGCTGAGGCCAGGTGCCGTGGGTGCTGGCGAATCAGAACAGCGTGTTCCCATTAGAATGTTCTTTTCCGGGAGGAGATAACAGGATAATAGGTGTGTTACTTGCTTCCTGTGAAATGATGAGTGACAAAAAGTCGCTGGAGATTAGAGTAATTCAGAACGAGTTAAGCTCCTTAGAGATCAATTTTTATTTTGAGGCAAAAGGGAGAATAAAAGAGATCTCAAATAAAGCTCACTGCTCCCCACCTAACCTCAACAAGCTTTGCCGGCTTTGGGAGGGCCATCTCTGTGTGCTTGGGTAGAGCCAGGGCCAAAGTAGGAGAGGAGACAGTGTCCCTTTGCACTTATTGAGAGCTGGTGATTTAGGAGCAGATACTGTCTCTGCATTGAGTTCTTTGGGTAGTTTCTAAGGGAAATGGGATGTGTAAATGAGGTTTAACTTTTCCCAGATAGGAGGGAAAATGAAATTGGTCATTTGGGCAGTAGATGGCATTTCCTCCCTCTCGAGCATCTGACTGCATTGTCCTTGCCTGATTGGCTGGACCAGTGGGGCAAGAGCCCTCTTCTGGGGCAGCTGCTCTGGAGCAGTTTTTGATTCACATGATGTTTTCTATGGTACAGACAGTGCTTCCCAACTAGTGGTCACTGAACCAATGTCATGTTGCCGCATCTGGGTCATCCAGGTACAGTTCTGAGATATGTATTTCTGGACTCCATTCTTGCAGATTCTGAGTCCAGCAGGCCCTGCTTGGTGAGTCTAGGAATCCATGCTTCTCACTAAGTCTCCCAGGTGTTTTTGATGAACAGCTAGACTGGACGTCCCTGGTAGAGAGAGGTAAAGGATTGAGAAACCCTACTTCATAATTAGAAGGATTGCATAAGGCAAAGTTGAAGGTAAGTGATCTTTGTTCTCTGCAAATACATTTTGCTTTTTGTCTTGGGTGTATTCTTAACAAGAAAATCAATTTTTAAAGGGAGATCTGATGCCCTCTTCTGGCCTCTGTGAGAATCTGCACTCACATGTACATAAACACATAAAGATGCACACATCTTTATAATAGAATAATATATAATAATAAATATATAATATATAAATAATAAATAAACAAATAAAAGTAAATATGTTTTAAAGGACAGTAGTCGGGGGAGGGGGAGAAGAGGAAGGAAAGAGAAGTTTCTATTAGAGAAGCTTTCTTTATCAAGTAGAGCTTTGGATCTGCCAACTAAATCTTGCTCCTAGAAGCAGGATGAAGTACAAAGATCCAGCCCAGGAACACAGGTATTTGGGTTCTTGTTCTCAGCTGGATGAACGTGGACTCATGGTTTTTGTCTGACTCTGACTTCTAGGGAGATTGACAGATGGTGAGGAAAGAGGGAACCAGCCATGTGGTAAAAGAGGAGGTAGCTACAGGAATACTAGCTTTTATATTCTCTTATGGGAATCCCACCACAGTTTTATTTTGCTATTTTAGTTTTTACAAAGTGGATAACCGCTCTGCTCTAGAACCAGTCACCCCAGCCCCTGCCTAGCCAGCATATGAGGTGTCCTGGTTCTACTCAGGGGGTTTCTGGTTCCTGGCTGGAAGTTCTCATGTCCCAGCCCCTCCAAGCACCTATTCCTGATACTACCACCAACATCAGGACCTTCCTATCCTCTCTACTTTCTTCTGCATACATATGGCCATGCATGCATGCTTGGGTAGACTTTCCCAAGTAATGTTTTGCTGCGTAACCCAGGAGGGATTGTGTCCATTATCCAGTATTACTGAAAAAATGCTCTTATCCCAAAGTTACATGAAGATAGCCAATGAACAAGAAATATATTTAAACACACGCACCAGACCTCAGGTGGATTTCTGCATATCAAAAATTTCAGTGTAACCTTTCTAAAAACCTTTTGTCTGGCCACTACATTTCCCCCTCCCCACCTCCCACTCCCACTCAGCAGGCATGTGCTCCCCTCTTTCATCCCTCACTTATGGTGTTCAGAGGCCATCAGTAGGGTCTGGCCAGTACTGGCTCACTCAAGTATCTCTTGCTCAGGGGGGTCAGGCAGACTCTGCATCATAGCTGCCTTCTGCAAGGGATCAAGAAAGGCAGGCCCACAAGTGACCACCAACTTCCTCTCTGCTGTTACCAGAAGGAGAACAAACATACTTCTTCTGCATGTCACCTTATCTCTCCTTCTGTCCTCCGATTTTCTGGGTATCCAGAGTTATCACGGGGCCTGTGAGGTCTTCCTGCATCTCAGTCACACTGGGTCTGACCTCGACTTCAGGTTCAGTGACACCAAACCGGGGGAGGGTCCAAACTGGGTGGAAGACACATTGACCCACACAGTGACCCACATAGACACTATGTCTCAGACCAGACAGAACCAAGTTTGAAGATGGGCATTTCATCTAAGCTTAATATTTTCTCGAGTGTGCTGTTGATCAATTCCTGAGCACGCCGAGCTTGTGAGGCTCCTAAGAGCAACAGGCTGAAATGAAAGGATACAGTTCAACAAGGAAGACTGCACAGGCCCCAGGAGTAACCCTGGTTATCCAGAAAATTGGAGGACAAAACGAGAGATGAGGATTTCCAGGAGACCACTTATGAAAGCCTATGTGAAAAAGGAGGAAGAGCTCTCTTCTTCCTGTCCTTCATCTTGTCTTCCCTGGCTGCCATCAGATTAGCAAGGGATGCAGAGGGTCGCTCTATAGGCTGGGTGCATCCTTTAAAGATTATTATTATCTGTTCTCAAAGTAAATGGCACAAAACCAACATGAGCAAAAGCTGGGACAGGCGTTATTAATGGTGTTTATTTTTCATTAGGAAGCCGGAACAATTCCCTAATTGCTAGTGGATTCCAGGATCTGCCTTATTTGTAAACAGTGGCTCACAAAAAAAGTCATTAACAGAATAAATAGCCAATTTAGAGCAAACAACTGTGCTTATAAAATGTAGTTAATGGTCTAAAGGATGCTTTTCAGAAGCTTAGTCTCTTGCCCACTTCTGAACCTCCATGCCTGGCTCACCAGACCCCACTCACAGATTCCTAAAGACCAGACCAGCCTTGCTGGGTTTATTATTTTATTGTCAAATGTCATTCTTCTGGTTATAAAGGTTACTCCTCCCTTTTGTGGAAAAGTCATCAAATACAGAAAGGAATAGCAGAGACAATAAGACTCTACCACGGTCCTACTTTTAGCTATAACTATTGACATTTTGGTTTACATCCTCCTTTATGTGCAAACAATTCATAATTGATCTCAAATTCCATCAATCACCATGGACCTGATCTTTTTGTTTCTTCAGCCAATTTTTGCAAAAGCATTTCAGCAGTCATTAAAACATGTTCTTTGCAAACATGATGGTAATGGATGGGCAATATCTCAATGAATGGACCACTTGTAATGTATTTAAGTCTTATAGCTGCATAGGTAAGTTCAAATTGTTCCCTATGAAGAGATACTGCCTTCAGCATCTCCATGCCAAAGCATTTGTAACCGAGTTTAGGATCATTTCTTTGGAATAGGCTCACAAGAGAAGTTCCTAGATCAAAAGGTCTGAGCTTCTCCCAGGCTCTTAATATAAATTCAGCCATGTGCTTATGGACCATTTCCTTCAGGTGGACTCAAGCAACAAAACCAAAAGGCAGTTAGATGAGGGGCGAACAGGACTCTGCTGCCACCTTTGTCTGCTAAGTGAGATCTGAAGTGCTTTGAGTGGGGGAAAAAAATCAGATTTTCTTAGCTTGGAATGCAGGCAAAAGGTCCTAAAAATACAGCATTTTTCAAAAGGCAGCAAGTTCAAATTGGGCTTAAAGATAAAATGTCAGGGGCAAACTCTAAGATGGACACAAACTCTAAAATGAAGGTGACCTCTAAGACGGAGAGGAGCTTTCGAAGGCGGAGATGGCTGTAAGATGGAGACAGAGTAGAGGACCTGGAGCCTCTAGAGGAGTGTGGTGGGGGTCAGACATGATAGTGGCTTCTCATTATCCTTGCCTCTCCCCAGGAGTGGACGCCATCAACATGAGTTCTCATGCCCCGATTTAAAGCTCCTTAGGTGCTTCCTAATGGTCTCACGGATTCTGTCTTTTGCGTCTCAAAAGAATTGCAGTTGTTATTTAAGTCCACATGAGGCTAGGCATACAGCAGTGTAAAGAGACTAAGTCCTCTACAGGCAGGATCAATGTTTGTCTTGTGTTCCCTATCCTTAATAGCCAGTAGAGTTCTTACTATGTAGTAGTGACATTAATGGAATGGAATACATTTAGGTAGCTGGTAAACAGATACATTCAGAGGCAAACTTGTAAGAAGGATAAGATTCCACCAGCATTGGCTGACTTCATCTTGTCTATTCTTTCCTACCCTCTGGAACCCTCTCTGCTTCTCTGGCTGCCTCTGAACTAGGAGTCTAAAGACCAGTGAACAGGATTATGCTCAGGTGTCTAGCCATGTGCCTAAGCTGAGCCCATCTCCCTAATGACTAATGATGCAGAGGTGTTGATTTGGGTCCTCCTCAGGATTGGTGAGCTTGCCTGTGACTCAGAGAAGCATCCTGTCTCCACTCCACCTTCCTCTTCTGGTAACTCATGGTTACTGCTCCAGCACCCACATTCCTGCAAAAATCCCCTATCTTTGCCAAGAAGAGCTTCTGACTTTCCAAGTCAAGTAGGTCAGACCAAGTCAGAGTTGACAACAGGCTGATGTGTCACTAGCCACCACTGTCCCTGCCATCAGATCACCTAGAATCATGGCAGCCTCGTGTTCACCATGGCAACAGGACAGCGCCTGGCTTCTGTATTTCCATTATCTTTTGTTGTCTTTCGAAAAGTAGGTGTTTCCATGCCGTCCTTTTCTTAGCTTCCTAATGACATGTTAGAGGTTTTGGGTCTGAGGCTCACTTCTCTTGAATTCAAAAAGCAGATTTGTGGGAAAATGGTATGGATTCCAAATTCCGTGGGATGCACGTCGCTTGACTGATTTTAAAATGGAGTGTCTAAGTGAGTTTTTAGATTACATATAGAGAAAAAGCTAAAACCATGTTGTTCATACCTGTGATCTCAATACTTGAGAGGTAGATGCTGGAGGATTGCTGCAAGTTCAAGATCAACGTGATTTATATGTGAATTTCACACTTGCTAGGGCTGCACAGTGAGATTCTGTCTCAAAAAAAAAGAAAGAAAGAAAGAAAGAAAGAAAGAAAGAAAGAAAGAAAGAAAGAAAGAAATGAAAACTGAACCAAACACCAAAACTATGTCAGAGCTGAAGATGTAGCTCAGTGGTAGAGTGCTTGCCTAGCATGAGACTGGCCCCCCCACGTTCGATCCTCAGTGCTGCAATAATAAACATTATTTCCTCTCTCCTTCCCTCCCACTCTCCCTCCCTCTCTCCCTGACTACCTCTCTTCCTCCCTCTTTTCGTTCCTTTCCATTTGACAACCTCTCCAGCGGTCCAGGCTGGCCTCACTATGATACTGAGGGTGATTTAACTTCGGGTCCTCCTACCTTCATCTCCCAAGGGCGAGGATTACAGATGTGTACCTCTAAACCTGCTATATGCTGTACTGGGGATTGAGCATAGGACTTCCTGCATGTTAGGCAAGCAATTTACAGCTGAGCTCCAGCCCCAGCTCTGGTCTGTTTCTTTAAAAGACAGCCGAGAATTAGTGTTTTCTGTTTGTAGCTGGATGCAGCCTGACCTAGTAGAGGTTCTGCTTCTATATCTATCTCTAGCTGGGGTTTGGGCTTCATGGGGTGGAATTCTTGTTTTTCTCTTCATGTCTCTGAGGCTTGTAGGCTGCTAGGCACATGACAGGTGTATGATCAGAGGTTCCTGAATGGCTGAGTAATTTTTACACCATTGAAATGAAGTTGGGATGTGGCTGAGGGATTGTAGTTACAGTAATCTTCAGTATGAGGATGTCCTGAGCAGTCTGTCCAGCATATCTGATATCTCATTGGCCTAGAGGACTCGGAGACTGGATATTCTCTGGATCACAGGGTCATCAATAATCCTCTCGCAGGCCCTTCTTAGGGGGTGTGGCTTAAGACTGGGACAAGCGTATGCTGTCACAGGAGTGAGATCACTAGGGACTGGAGCCTCATCTGTCATTTTCCCTCCACACCCAGGCCCTCTTTCTTGCTCATTTCCAGTTCAGCACCGAGGCAACAGTATTCACAGGGGTTCTTAGCTTCCACTGGAATTTGATGCTCACAGAACAGAAGCATAGCAACAAGGCTCACACATCACATCAGGGAGCTTGACATCAAACCCTGAGGTCTGCAAACTCATTTCTGCCTGGCCTTGGGTGCTACAGTCTAAGGTCCCATGACTGGGAATTCTTACTGGGGAAGTGAGGAGACTATGCTCGTCTTTTCTTTCTTTCTTTCTTTCTTTCTTTCTTTCTTTCTTTCTTTCTTTCTTTCTTTCTTCCTTCCTTCCTTCCTTCCTTCCTTCCTTCCTTTCTTTCTTTCTTTCTTTCTTTCTTTCTTTCTTTCTTTCTTTCTTTCTTTCTTTCTTCTTTCTTTCTATGGGGTCTCTGGCCCAGGCTGGCCTTGAACTCCCTATGTAGACAAAGATGATCTTAGAGTTTTGATCCTCCTGCCTACATCTTTTGTGTGTGTATCTGTGGCACTCAGGATTGAACCCAGGGCTTCATGCATGGTAGGCAAGCACTCTACCAGCTGAGCTACATCTCCAGCCTCTCACTGTTTTTGTTTGATTTGGTTTTGGTGGGCAGATGTGATAAGTATATTTAAGGCTGGATCAGTAAATGGCTGATCAAATCTCCTGACATGGGCTCTGTATGTGTGTGGAGGAGTCGAGCCGGTTCCTCAACAGCTTTTCTAACAGGCCAGTGCTTTCTGATCCTCATGAGATGAGTGTCATGCCTCGACCCTGGCATGAGACAGTGCTGACCACAGGAGCTTGCTCTGCGCCCTCTCTCAGCCTCTTACCATCTCCTCCTCCCCACCCTCTTCATCCTAGGATCTTTATCCTCTCCACCTTCTCCAGCCTCTCCACCTTCTTCAGCCTCTCCACCTTCTCCAGCCTCTCCACCTTCTCCAGCCTCTCCACCTTCTCCAGCCTCTCCACCTTCTCCAGCCTCTCCACCTTCTCCAGCCTCTCCACCTTCTTCAGCCTCTCCACCTTCTCCAGCCTCTCCACCTTCTCCAGCCTCTCCACCTTCTCTAGCCTCTCTACCTTCTCCAGCCTCTCCACCTTCTCCAGCCTCTCCACCTTCTCCAGCCTCTCCACCTTCTCTAGCCTCTCTACCTTCTCCAGCCTCTCCACCTTCTCCAGCCTCTCTTTCTCCAGCCTCTCCACCTTCTCCAGCCTCTCCACCTTCTTCAGCCTCTCCACCTTCTCCAGCCTCTCCACCTTCTCCAGCCTCTCCACCTTCTCTAGCCTCTCTACCTTCTCCAGCCTCTCCACCTTCTCCAGCCTCTCCACCTTCTCCAGCCTCTCCACCTTCTCTAGCCTCTCTACCTTCTCCAGCCTCTCCACCTTCTCCAGCCTCTCTTTCTCCAGCCTCTCCACCTTCTCCAGCCTCTCCACCTTCTCCAGCCTCTCCACCTTCTCTAGCCTCTCTACCTTCTCCAGCCTCTCCACCTTCTCCAGCCTCTCCACCTTCTCCAGCCTCTCCACCTTCTCCAGCCTCTCTTTCTCCAGCCTCTCCACTTTCTCTAGCCTCTCTACCTTCTCCAGCCTCTCCACCTTCTCCAGTCTCTCCACCTTCTCCAGCCTCTCCACCTTCTTCAGCCTCTCCACCTTCTCCAGCCTCTCCACCTTCTCTAGCCTCTCCACCTTCTCCAGCCTTTCCACCTTCTCCAGTCTCTCCACCTTCTCCAGCCTCTCCACCTTCTTCAGCCTCTCCACCTTCTCCAGCCTCTCCACCTTCTCTAGCCTCTCCACCTTCTCCAGCCTCTCCACCTTCTTCAGCCTCTCCACCTTCTCCAGCCTCTCCACCTTCTCTAGCCTCTCTACCTTCTCCAGCCTCTCCACCTTCTCCAGCCTCTCCACCTTCTCTAGCCTCTCCACCTTCTCCAGCCTCTCCACCTTCTCCAGCCTCTCCACCTTCTCTAGCCTCTCTACCTTCTCCAGCCTCTCCACCTTCTCCAGCCTCTTCACCTTCTCCAGCCTCTCCACCTTCTCCAGCCTCTCCACCTTCTCCAGCCTCTCCACCTTCTCCAGCCTCTCCACCTTCTCCAGCCTCTCCACCTTCTCCAGCCTCTCCCTATTCCCAGTGTACAGCCCCTGACTGTTCCTTGAAGGAGGAGGGGTAATTGTTCTGGCCCCCCCAGACACTATTGGCTATCAGATTCCTCCCTGTGTGGCTGGGCTAAGGGATCTGTCATTCCAAATCAACATGGCAAGCTTGCCTTCCTCTCTGATGGGCTGTGTCAGGAGGTTAGAGAGGATGGGTTTTTATCAAGCATCCAGTATTACACACCCTATCTGGGCTATTGGCTGAACAAGACCTTAAATGGTTCATAAATTTGATGGTTTGCAAGTGATAGGACAACTAGGTAAATCACGAAGGTGGGTAAGGCGGGAGCACCCTTTAAAATCAAATAATTTTAATGACTTTCCACAGGCACAAAAGGCACCCTAAGGAGCATAGGGCCCAGTAGGAACCACACAGTGAGGGCAATGGGCATCCCAGGTCTCTAGTCCAGGATTGTGACCAGGTTGTTAAGTGACTGATTTTCTCAGACATTAGCGAATCAAGGTAACCCGCCCTCTAACAAGCCAGGGAATCTTTAGTCCAGGGATCAAGGGTTATCAGCCAGAGGACACTGAGCCCAGATAAACTCAGCCACAGGAAGGATCAGGAAAAGAGGAGTGATCCATCACAGTACTTTTAGTTCAGGCTAATAGATAGAGTTTACAGTTGAAGAAAGCAAGGTTCTGTGGTGTTAACTAGCTGTATAGTTTAAATGCATATTCCCAAAGTCATGCATGATTTCTAATGGTATAGGGAAGTGGGACCTCACCCCCAAGAATGGATGGAGCTTATTCCTGTGAGAATGGCTTGAATATCATGAGTGGGTTTGTTATAAGTTAGCTTGACTCTAGCTCTCTCTTATGAGCATGCCCCCTGTCTCCTACTTTTCTCTGTTGCATGATGTAGCAAGAAGATGCTAGCCTCCTAACCCTGTACTTCTTAGTCTCCAGAATAGTAAGAAACAAACCTTTGTTCTTTATGAATTTCCCAGTCTGTAGCACTCTGTTATATTGTTATGGTCATTGTTATAATTGCCTTTTACAGCACCAACATTTATGGGCAGCAGAGACCTCAAGGTTTCTACATGACAGATAATGGGCCAAGTTTGTCTACTGTGAGTCCAGGAGTCATGCTTTACATTTTTGGATGTTTTACATTTTTAATGGACATATAAGTACCTGATTTTATCTTGTGGCCTTCAAGGACTAGAACATTCTCTGTGAGACCTCTGAAGGACAAGTTACTGAGTTCTGACTTGGACAGAAAATAATGGTCATGGTTTATTCTAAAGGTCAGAGCAGAGACACAAGGAGGCAGAGAGCTGGAGCCAGGAGGTGCAGGGAGCAGGAAGAGACCTGGATGAGGAGATAAAGTTCTGTAAGAGGGGAAGTGCACAGGAGAAGAGTCTCAGGGCTGCTTCGGTGACAGAGCCTGAGAGTCAGGATAGATGGTGTCAGTTCTGAGTGACAAAAACCAAACCTGAGATGTCCTGAGTGAGTTTCTGTTCCAGTGATGTGTGCACACGTGTGATGTTAGCTGTTCCACGGCTGTTCTCAGCCAGGCATACATTTGTCCACATCTCTTAAGGCCACCAGATAGCTTCTGTTCCTTGACATCTATAGAGCCAAGCCAACATAAAATGCCAGTGGTGGCAAAGTGGTGGAGAAATTGGGGCCCCTGTGCACTGCTGGTAGGAGAGCAAACTAATGCAGTGGCCAACAAAACAGTACGGAGGTTCTTTAAAAAAATTAAAAATAGAATTGTCGTACGATCCAGGAATCCATTTCTGGGTGTGAATATCCCAATGTTGGCTATAGCCAGATGTAGAAACAATGCAAACATCCACAACTATGTATGGATAAAGGGCATGTAGCATATAATCTAATGGAATGCTATTCAGCCTTGAAGAGTAAAGAAGCTTTGTAACGCATGACCACATGAATGACCCTTGGGTCCTACACTAAGCCAAGTAAGGCAGTCATAGTGGTCAAATACTGTAGTAGGGATCCAGTGCTTATGTGAAACCTGTTAGCTTTCTTACCCTCAGAACAAGCATATATTAACAAATCAGGGAAGGGTGATTTAATTTGCCCATGGTTTGGGAGGTCTCCGTCCATCATGGCAGGGAGGGAGGGGTAGAACAGAGTAGCCTGTGTGCTTGAATTAGTTGACTTTCTCTTTCTTTTTATTCTGGTAGGGCCTCAGACTAGGGCATGGTGAGATCCACATTTCAGGTGTGTCTTTATCCCTCAGATAATCGTTTCTGGAGGCATCTCACAGATATACCCAGAAGTTTGCTTTATTAGTCTGTGAGGTGCTTCTCAGTCTATCCAAGTGGAATCACTGAACCATATGGTGGATTAGTGGTGACCAGGGATGGGAGGCTGTAGAGCCTGGGGAATTGCTAATTAGTGGGCCTGAAGTTTCAGCTACGAAGATGAGTAAGTATGAAATCAGCCAGCAGCTAGCAGTACCACGCTGTTCACTTCAAAATTCGAGCTGGGGTTGGAGAGATGGCTCAGCTAAGAGCATGTACTGCTCTTGCAGAAGATCTGGATTTCAGTTCCCAGCAGCCATGTCAGGTAACTCACACCTGCCTAAAACCCCAACTCCTGGGGATCCAATTTCCTCTTCACGTGCACATACCTACACACACGCATAAATGTATTTAAAAAGGAAAAATCTGAGAGGGTGGATCCGACCTTAAACTGTTTATAGTAAAAAAGTAAACCTTTTTTTTTTTTTTTTTAAGTGCTGCACCAGCAAAGGCACACAGGAAGTCTCAGTGCCACAGTGCCTTTGGCAGAGGCTTCTGGAGGAGGAAAAGTTTCTTGATGCTTAAGCAATCTTGCCAATTTGGTGGCTTTCAACCTCTCCTGGTGCAAATCTACATGTGGAGAGGATGCCTTTGAATGGTCACCAGGAAAACTCAGCTGTACACCTAATCTCTTCACTTAGTTAACCACAGCCGATGATAGTTCACACAGACTTTGAAATAAAACTCAAATAACATAAAGTGAATCTGAACAGTTCAGGGGCATTTCAGTTCCTCTGTAGTGCCCCACAATCACCCCTCCACCTAGGTCCAAAACATTTTCCTCACCTCTAAATACAACACTACACCCATTGTGTTAATTGCATTTCTTTTCGCTGTGACCAGAGCAGCTCAAGGAAGGAAGGCAGGTACAGTCCACCAAGTTTTAGTACTAGGGACTAAAGCACAGCTAGTCACACCACACTAGTCACACCACACTAGTCACACCACACTAGTCGTCACACCACATCTGTAGTCAGGAAGCAGTGAGATGAATGTGGGACCATGCAATAGTGCCCCCCACATGGGGTTTCTGTCTTCAGTTAAACCCTCTGGAAACATCCTCAAAGATACCCCAACAGGGGTGTTTCCATGACGACCCTAAGTCCAGTCAAACTGGCAATGATGATGAACTATCACATCTGTCAAACTAAAACTTTCTGTTTTCCCTTTCCCCAAAGAATCTGGCACCTCCACCCCAACTCCAATCTGGTTTCAATCTCTATGAATTTGGCAATCTTAGACACACCATAAGTGGGATTATATGACATTTGGCCTTTGTGTCTGGCTTCTTTTGTTTAACATGGTGTTTTCAAGAGATTTACCCACATGTGTCAAGACTGTTACTTTTAATGAGTGTAAATCCTTTACATGGATTTGCCACATTTTCTATACCTACTTACGAGGTGATGGATGTTCGGGTTCTTTCTACCTCTTATCTCCTATGAATAGCTGCTGTGTACATCCTTTATGTTGTTTAGAACCCCCAAGAGAAGCTCAGTGCCATTCACTGAAGAACATGCCAGCTTGACCCAGCAGCCTCCTGGGCAGGGCTCACACACGAAGAGACACCCCCACTGTGACATGTTGAAATGGCAACGTGGCAGGTTGGCCTCTCTCAAACCCACCTCTTAAAAGCCCACCCTGAGGTTGCTTAAGGAACTACTTGGTAATTGAACTGGTAACTTTCAAGACCAAAATATCTGTTTTGCTCCTCCACTGAGCACAGTGCCTGTAAGTCCTGTGCTGCTGTGAGCTGCGCTTGGGAATAAGCAAGTAACTCGTCTTCCTTTCTGCTGTGCAAAGCGTGAGCAGGGGAGAGGCACTGTCCAGGGGGAATCACAAATAGAGAAGAGAGAGATGGTCTTAGAAAAAAAATGATAGTCATTTAACCCCCCCCCCCCCACAAAGTGCAGATAGAACCAAGCCTCCCTGATCCTGAGGGCCAGGGCACCATCTGTGCCTGAATCTAGACGGTGGTTCCTTTCTGCAGCCATGTACACATGGGGACAAACTCCTTCTGAGCATTCTGCACAGAGCCCCCTTTGCATTCCTGTGGCCTGTGTGAGATTTGCTTCTCTTGGAAGCATCAGCTCTCTCAATTCTCCCTTCCCCTTCAAACAGATCCAAATGACATCCCCCATTGAAGTAATACACACACACACACACACACACACACACACACACACACACACACACACTTTTTATCATTTCATTAAATTGGAAGTCCCAGGGCTACTTTCTCAGCTCTTAGAATAACAGTGAGCATTTCCTACACATTCCAATCAGTTAACTTCTCCGGACAGTTTTTCCAGGGAGCAGAAGGATCCAACTCCAGACCCACCTCACCTGCGGTCCTTCCTGTCACTTTGGCCCCAGGAAACTGACTGGTAAGGGGAACAGGAGGCTTGGTTTATCTAGGACACAATACATCGAGAGTGTTTGTGCATGAGGTTAAAGCAATGGCCTAGGATGCTGACTGTGTTTATGCCCTGTTGGGTACAGGGAGGGAAACGGAGCAGTCCCCAAATGATTGGCATCAAGGTTAAAGGGAAAGACGAGGTTGCTGTCTTCCCAGGCAGAGCAAAGCAAATGAGAATTTCCATGGCCCAAAGCAGGTTGTCTAAGCAGGTATTTTACGGAATGTAATTTCATATAGAATTTTTCAAAAAAGAAGAGGAAGAAAGAGGAGAGAAATGAAATCTCGCCAGTCTCCCTCTACTAAAGTCCATTTGGAAGAACCCAGAAAGCTTAATGATGTCCTGAAAGGCTTCAGAAAACTTACCAACATCAGCAAGTGTGGAAAGGATGGGGCTTTGTGGGGATTCTAATGTCTAAAGTCTCTAGACTGTGCCTGTCTCCCAGAAACCTCTGTAGTGGTGACCTGTGTCCAGCTTCCCATGTACACTCTGAGAGCAAACCTTCTGCCAGATTGTGTGTGTGCACATGCCTGTGGAGCACAGAGGTAGTGAGGTGTCTTCCTCAATTGCTCTCTACCTTATACCCTCCCTTTCCCTGGTGTGGGGGACATACACATGAGGGATGCACCATGAGGGAGCCAGAGGATGATGTTGGCTGTTTTCTCTCACTTTCTGCTTTATCACCTAGAAACAGGGGCTCTTCCCCCAATGGAAGATTCAGTTTTCTGCTAGGCGGATTGGTCAGCAAGCTCCTGGGATCTGCTTGTGTCTGCCTGCCCATCCACCTCTGGGGTCAGAGGCATGCATTGATTTTGTAGGTGGGTGTTGTGCATTCAAGTCCAGGTCCTCATGCACACATGGCAAATGCTTTCCTCCCTGGGCCATCTCCTCAGCTTCTGCTGCAAGATTTTAAAGCGCAGCTTGCAAGTTGGTAATTTAATTTTTTTTTATTCATCCCCTTGCAAATGAGAGGGATGAGGAGCTATGGGATATCTGGCTGCTCTTTGTTATTTGTTGGGTCCCAGGGGGAGAGTGAGGCAGGGGACTGGAATAGACTACCTGTGAGGACCTGTTGTTAGATGGAGATTTATTTGCTGAGTTGAGCTGCTGTGGGGCTCTCTCAGGGCTCCTGGGCTTTGTGGGGACCTCAGTTTGGGAAGATACAAGGACCATCCCCAACAGCAGAGATAAACAAATTTGGAAAGGGGCCAGAATTGGGGACACCCTGTGAATGAAGAGCAGA